>NC_028638.1:11892169-11894901 GCF_001406875.1 Solanum pennellii | reverse complement strand
AAGAACCCTGAAGGAGAGTCTCTGACTAGCATGACGGTATATGCAGGACGAACCGTCATAGGTACGACGGTCCGTCGTAGGACACTTAAAAAAAATATGGAGACCCTTAGCAGAAGGGTCTCTTACCGTCATGACGGTCGTGCAGGACGGACCGTCGTGGCTGTGACGGTCCGTCACATGTGTCCGTTGAAGGACACTTAGAAAAAGTGAGAGACCCTTAGAAACAGGGTCTCTGACAACTGGAACGGTTGTGCAGGACGGACCGTCGTGAAAACGACGGTCCGTCACATGTGTCCGTTGGGAAACACTTAGGAAAAAATGAGAGACCTTTAGAAACAGGGTCTCTGACAACCGGAACGGTTGTACAGGACGGACCATCATGAAGACGACGGTCCGTCACATGTGTCCGTTGGGACAGGGTGCTAGGGCTTTTGGAACGGACCCTACGACGGTCCGTCGTGGGTATGACGGTCCGTCATCGGGGTCTCGTTCTGAATAACAGTGACAGAACTGGGGTACCCCATGCATCCCCGATGAACCCACATGGTCTTGTAGTGTTTTGGACCTATATTAGTCTATCCCAACTACCTAGGAAACTAGCAATGCAAAAGCACCTATGTCTAGGGTTGTCAACATGGCAAATTCGAACATTTTGAGCCTAGGTTTAGACATAATCATATGAAGGAAACAATATACGACGAAGAACTAAGATATTACTAACTAATAAACAAAAATGCAAGAAAAATGAGTAGATTTTTTTTTTTCGAGATACATACCTTAGAAATGGAGAAAACAACTGGACAAGTACTCGGTGGCTAGGCAAACACCAACAGCAGCAACTCCGACTAGTAGATTAACACTTTTAGGGCGTTGGAGACTTTTAGGGGGCAATGATAGGTGGGAGGAAATGTGGAAGTTGAAAAGAGAGGGGAGATGAGAGGAATAATGAATGAATGGGGTGAAATGAGGGGTTGGGGGGTTTAAACGGTCTGATTTTGAAAAAGGGTCCAGCCGGATCGGGTCGGGTATAACTCATTAATCACGCGACGGTTCCCCGACGACGGTCCGTCGCAGTTGTGATGACCCGTCGTTGGTTCCGTCGTGTGTGCCCTAATTTCAAAATAGCAGAAAAACGTACCTGGTACGACGGATGCATACGACGGTCCATCTCAGACGCAACGGTCTGTCGCTGTATCAGTCAGTGACTGCTGCAGAGGAATTTTCTGCAGAATTTCCTGGTGATGTGCCTGCAAATTTAAAAACCCATTAGTAGAAAAATGCTATCATTACTAAAAAAACGACAAGTATTGGGTTGCCTCCCAACAAGCGCCTGATTTAATGTCGCGGCACGACTGGGGACACTTGATTACTCAGCCTTCATCAAGATGGTTTGCCTCTATTACTTTATTCCCCGATGCTTATGCCTAAAATAGAGTTTTATTCTATCTCTATTCATCTTAAACCGCACTCCCTCCTTGGCTTTTAACTCAACTGCTCCATGAGGGAATACTTGGGTAATCAAGTAAGGGCCAGTCCATTTGGACTTGAGCTTGCCCGGAAGACAAGGCGACCCAGAACTGTCTACAAGCACCAAATCCCCAACCCTAAGCTCTTGTTTTGCATTTTTCTGTTCAGTCTCCTTCTTCATCTTTTCTTTGTGGGATATGGCAGATACCGATTGGAGCTCACCACTCTGCCTCATGGTCCTACAAATGTTGAAGGTCGCTTCTTCATTATTCAACCGAAATGTCATCTGTCCCTTCTCCATATCAACTAAGGCTCTACCTGTAGCAAGGAATGGCCTCCCAAGAATAATAGGCACTTCAAAATCGACCTCACAATCAAGAATAACAAAATCAGCCGGAAAGATGAATGACTCCACTTTTACTAGCACATCATGGAGTATCCCTATAGGCCGTTTCACTGTCCGATCAGCCATCAGTAGCCGCATCGCAGTGGGTTTTGGATCCCCCAAACCCAACTTCTTGTAAATTGAGAGGGGCATGAGATTTATGCTTGCCCCCAGATCACATAATGCTTTCGCAAAATGTAATGACCCAACTGTACAAGGAATGGTGAACGCACCAGGATCATCTTTCTTTTGTACGTGGGATCTTGTAGCAATAGCACTACAACGCTGCAGTCTATCATCATCCTCGAAAGTGACCGATCTTTTCTTGGTGACCAGATCTTTCATAAATTTGGCATAATCAGGCATTTGTTCTAGAGCTTCTACCAAAGGGACATTGATAGAAAGCTGCTTCAACATTGTTATGAAACGCCGGTATTTACCATCCTCGGTCTTTTTCACTATTCTCTGAGGGAAGGGTGGTGGTGGCCTAGGCATGGGAATTACCTTCATAGGTACTTCAGCATCTTTTCCATTACTTTCCTCTGCTTCACCACTACCCTTTACCACATTATCATTATCCTTTCTCACATTTTCCTCAGTAGATGACATAGGTGGGTCAATGGTTTGCCTACCACCCCGAGTAGTGATTGTCATACAGTGCGCATCATTCTTTTGATTTTGGACAGTGTTTCTAGGAAGAGTGCCCGGTTGCCGTGTGTTCACAGTTGCAGATAATTGGGCCAATTGTAACTCAAGTTGCTTAATCGATATTGCATGTGTATCAACTTTTTGCCCAATACCCGCTAAATCACCCCTTAACTCTTTAATGTGCTCATCACTAGCATCGAACCTCCTCATCATTTTGTGCAACATATCCTCA
>NC_028638.1:11890685-11890969 GCF_001406875.1 Solanum pennellii | reverse complement strand
AAGGTGTTTCTCCCTGTATCAGACTTCCTAGTACTCCAAGCTTTGTTATTCCGGGAGATGTTTTCTAATTTTTCGGCAATTTCAGCATAAGGATATTCTCCATAAGATCCACCTGCTATAGTGTCCAACACCGCTTTATTGTTATCATCCTGTCCCCGATAGAAGTATTTCTTCAGTGACTCATCATCTATACGGTGATTTGGAACACTTCTCAAGAATGAGGTGAATCTATCCCAAGAACTACTAACTGACTCTCCTGGTAGTGCCACAAAGTTATTCACTCT
>NC_028638.1:11890263-11890446 GCF_001406875.1 Solanum pennellii | reverse complement strand
TTGGTATCGTTCCCACGAGGAAAATAGTCTAGACTTAACTTCAATCTGTTATTACTATTGTTTGGTCAATGACTTTCTTGGAAAGTAAAAACATAAAAAGGGGGGTTTCTAATTCTAAATGAGTGAAAATAAATAACGCAATTGAAAGAGACACTTAACAGCTTTGAATGTTGGATTTTAATC
>NC_028638.1:11846545-11890063 GCF_001406875.1 Solanum pennellii | reverse complement strand
AGTTATTACCTCGTACCAATCAATACTAGCCTATTAGATAGTATATACTAAATCTATGTTAATAATTCTTTTCCTATTATTTACCTTTTTGGTCCGGAAAGTAGCATTAAGGCGAGTTCTAACATTGATCATCCCTTAAAAAGACTTCTAAGCGAAAGAATTATTAATACATGCAAGACACTATTCTAGAATTGTTATTTTAGTTAGGTTTTATCTCATTATTTGCCTATGGTTCCCACAACCCTAGTTATGGAGTTTAGTTACCCATGGTCATAATCACAATATTCAAATATAGTAGATAAGAATTCATGTACTTACTTCAATTAGAAAGAGTAAAATCCAAAAGTTTGCTTGATTAATCTCCAAAAATCACTTGCAAGAATCTCAAAATAATCAATAATGTCTAACAATGGTCTAGAGTCTAACAATACGGAGTCTAACAATACAGAGTCCAACCTAACAGCGACTCACCTAAAAAATGAGGTTTTTCGAACTATTAATAAAAAATAAAAACCTAATTGAACAAGGACTCTATTTGCTAGAAATCTGCCAAACGCGGCTGGGTCGACGAACCACGCGACGGACCGTCATGGCCAAGACGGACCGTCATGGACTCCGTCGTCCCATACTTATGCAATTTCTTCTGCTGCTCTCTTCATTGACGGCAAGTATGACGGACCGTCATAGGCACAACGGTCCGTCGAGGGTCTTCGTTTCAAAACACTTCAACTCTTGGAATCTGGATACTGGGATTACTTCTCTGAACTCCATGACGAACTGCAGGACGGACCGTCATAGACACGACGGACCGTCACAAGCTTCGTTACCCCACACTTGGTCAGACTTCCCCATCTTCCTTCAGCAGCTTCACTACGCTGCCACCTACGGACCGTCACAGGCGCGACGGACCGTCACAGGCGCGACCACAAGCTCCGTAGGTGGTCTCTTCTGCATTTTTTTGCTCAAAATCTCCGCATTCATCTTTGGACAGATTTTCTGCAAAACAAAGAGAAACTTATATAAAAATTAGCACAAAAAGGCTTTCGGACACACTAAACTTAAGGAAAAAGTATTAATTATACCGTGAAACCACGGTATATCAGGAAGCGTTCTACCCTAATATTATCTGCTTAAAAGTGTTCAATGTTTCCCTTTGTATATATGTGGTCCTTGATAAGTTGCCTAGTATGGATTGGAGTCATTTGTATAGACTTGATCCTAGGTGCCAAGGTAGTATGCATGCCTTAGTAGGGTGAGATGTGGGTTGGGTTTACCTAGAAATCACCTTACTGTAATGCCCATCTAAAAAGAAGAAATTTATGGCTAAGTCTCCTCTATTATTTCCCCTAACGTTGCCTAACCTTACTATCTGTTGTATTGTATGAAAACCTTATCTGGTTGAACAGTATGACTTAACTTGAAAGTTTGGTGATAATTTGCGTAGGTGATAAAGTTTAGAATGCCTTTAAAGCCATTATGGAAAGTTATTGTAACCTCTTTGTTGCTTGAAAGGCTAAGATCCTCTTGAAGATTGGGTTAAGTTGCTCTTAATTGGGTTTACCCTATGTGGGGGATGGTGATGGAGTAGTAGGTGGTAGATATTTTCTACCTTGTCCTTCTATTTTCGCTTGAGCTTGAATCTAATGAATTTTTGTAAGCTTGTTCATGAATAAAGTGTTGCATAAAGTAAAAATTGCATGACCTTTACATGTTTGGTATCTCTTGATTGACACTATCTTAATAGTATTTTCAGATTCTAGATCACTTGAAAAGAAATTTTTGATTCACTTGATGGTTTTCTCATGTTTATTGTGCATCTTGATATGCTAGTTGTGCATTTAACTTCATGAGATAAGGTAAGAACCATGTTTGAAGTCACTCGTAATGTGTAATTCTTAGCCTTAGAATGAGAATTTGAGCCTCTTTAAAATGAAATAAGCTGAGTCTCTTGAAAACTATGTGACTTCTATGATTTTGAAAGCATGATTGTATGCTCACTTTGAAAGGTGAAGGCAAGATTAGCTATTGTTCTTTTATGTGCCTATAAATTGTAAGACTTTCCCTAAATGATGCATGTTTATGAAAGCTAATGTTAGCTAGAAATTTAAATGTTGTGAAATGTCTTCCTATTTTTTGTGATGTTCTTGGTGTGACCTACCATTTAGACTTCACTAGGAAGAAAACATCAGCATGCCATGACTAAAAGTTGGAAAATTCTCATGTTACGTAAAGATGACCTTTGTGCATTTGTTTGGGTATGAACTCATGAGACATGTAAGTGGTTTGAGGAGAAGGAAATTCATCCATGGACACAAATTAACAGGGTAAGGTTGAGTATGATCCTCACAGCACTAGGTCTAACTAATAACAACCCATTGTCAATCTAATTAACTCAAGTCTATGTGCATTGAAGTATGAGCGCTAAAATGGCTTTTGAGTATTGTTTGAATCTGCCTATGTGTGACCTTACATTATGATCTCTTAAATAAAATGGAATGTAATTACCATGTAATGATTAGTAGAAGGGTGTTTCTCCTATGAACATGATAAGAGTTTATGTGTTTGATGTATTAAAGAGTGAGTGAATAAAAGTTTTGCTTGCTGGTATTCATTGAGTATTAAATGGCTTGAAGTTGTGTTCCTTGTAAGTTTTGTGAATTAAATTCTATATGATGATTTTATGAATGATGAGAATTGTTTTATAACTCATTGAAAGTCCTTGTTGTGATTAAAGTGTTCTAAATGTCGTTCGAGGACGAATGTTACCAAGTGGAGGATATTGTAAGACCCCCAAAATGAGTTAGGGTGTACAGATCCTCATTTGTGTAAATAATCTTGTTAACATTTTAATACAGTGCTTTAAAGTATTCTTGGGTGATTTGAAGTCATTTGGAAGTCAAACGACAAGGGACGACAAAGACGTTTCATGACTAGTCACCTAAGGACCTTATGTGTTTTTATGTGCTTATGTGTGTGTCATGAGCTTATGATGTCCTTGAATTATTAATAATGATGCATATAAGCATTGTATGTAGTTTCATGAAGTTTGGAGGTCAAACGTCCAAGAACGTCTAAGACATTCGAAAGTTAGCCCTTGAGACATTCATGTGCGTCTAGCGCGTGACTTGCATGTTTTGACGTGTTTAGACTATTTGTTTTGGTTGAAAATTATGTGGAAGGTCTAAAACTTGTTAAGGTTTGTATTTACGTTGGATACTTCCGGTTAAAATTCCCAAGAGCCCCGCAAAAGGGCACACAAGAAGGATCAAAGGGCTGTCGAGACACTGCCTGTGCAGTGTCAATCGACTGAACTAAATGACGCCCCATTTGTTGACAAACGGCCCCTCAATGGTGGTTCCGTTGATGAACTTATAGTATACATTAGGCTCAGCCAATGAACAGCCAAAGTACCCAATCGATGAAGGCACAGATGGTCCATCGATGGACCTATTGGGCGTCGATTGTGGTCATTGGTGCAGGCTGTTGGAAGATGCCTGGCGATTGTTTCATTAAAGGGGTGAATGATAAATTTACCCCACGTCCTAAATTGATCCTAACAGGTTTATTTTGTTATTTTTGGGTGTATATAAATGATCAAAAACGTGATCAACCCATTCCCAAACCAATTCACTCAAATTAGACTTTCCGTCCAAAAATATTTTTTCTAGAACCTCCATTGATGGTCAAGCTCAAGAACAGCTTGGAGCTTGGATTTCCATGGATTATTCATCAAGTTTTATATGTTTTCATCTACACAAAGGTATGGTGATCCTTCATATCTAAGTAACCTTTCACTTGGAGAGTTAATCTCAAAGTTTTTAAAGAAGTTTCAGGATCAAATCACATCTTCTTCAATCTAGACATGGGTTCTTTCTAATAACGTTTTTAATGGCTTAATCATGATAAATTGATGATAATTCATTGGTTTCACCGTGTCTTTTAATCCAATTGCATTGTGAACCCATGACCCTTCCCAAACTCGATTTAGCCATTGCATGGACATGGTGATCGTGGCTTGTTATTGGTAAGTTGTGATTCTCTTACGTTGAATTTCCTACGTCTACTATTATTTACGTGTATTTATGATGAATTTATGATGAAGGATCCAAGTGGATCAATGTAAAAAGATTTGAACATACCTAGCTTAGATCTCCACGTCATTCACTGTATTATTGATCTTATAATGTATAAAATCGGAATTTGATCACGATAGAATGCTTGTAGCTACTGCCTTAGGTTAATATCATGATTGAATTGCAAGTATCAATCTTGTATGATCAAAGTGAAGAAGGTCTAGTATGAGTTGATCTAGATTCTTCTAGTCTTCGAATTGATAATGTTATGTAGGTGATGGGATCTATGTTCTAAGATTAATAAAGAATGATTAAGACTTAATTTATATATCTTTAGATACTTCCTAGCATGTACTTTATTGGTAAAGATAGGATAGATGATCAATACTTTGGGAAATTGGTAAGATGGACTATTTCCTCTACTCACTATTGAATCAACTAATTAGTGCCTATGTTGGTATCTTGATCCTATAGGGATTTGAGTATGGTTTAGTTTATGTTAATGTATATTTAGCTACTTCGTGACACTTGATGTAACGACCCACAAGTACACTCTAGAAGTTAGAGAATCCTTGTAGCGCCACACGGCAAATGAGATTTCAATAAATCTCATCTAAGTCACTCGTAACGTTCATTGAATAATAAAAATTCTAAAATGAGTAAGAATTTAAAACATTCTTTACACACGAAAAACTCTTTCCATAATCAATATGCAAGCGGAAGACTTTCATTTAAAACATTAAACCTTTACAAAATCTCATTGAACCATCTAAACATTGGAGGTTACAACACTTGGGACTAACAACATACATGACATAAAATAAAGACTAAAGCATAAAAGAACATGTCGGTATTGTCCTCGAATCGATGAGGACTAACCAATAATCCATCTTCAACCCTTAGAAAACTATCCATCCTCCATGGCATATCAAGACTTCACATTAAGTAGACATTAGTCAAAAAGGGAAAAAAAGGGGTTAGCACATTACATGGACTAAGTATAAAAGCCATGCAAAAAACATGAAAAAGGGACATTTAGTAAATAGCATGGTTTTCATGATTTTTGATTAAAACATCATACCATAATCATAAGAACAACATTTAAAAAGTTAGAAACGCATAAGAAATCATTTAAGTAATTAGGCACATTTTTAAGAACACTTTCCAGTGAACTACTTCACTGCAAGTGAACTCCTTCACTGTTATAGTGAAGTTTCTTAATTTCACCTTAGACACTACTTAACATGTAAATCCCTCAGTAAAAGTTATCCTAACGCTCACTTATGTAAGACAAAGAGCGACCGCCCATACACCCTCTCTAGGAACACCTAAATGATCCTTCAGACCACCTATAATGAGGCAAAAACACTTACAATACATCAAGCACATGAACATGAGGTTCTCCTATCAAAGGTGATTTTAAGGTTCACTTGAATGATTTGTGAAGTGACCACCCATACAAACCCTTACACACACACTTAAGAGATCCTAAAGACTACCTAAGATAGAATTATTCTCACTTAATACATTAGCATACATATAATATGAAAGTCTCCTTTCAAAGGTTATCAAAAGACCTACTCAACAAACTCAAGAAGAGAATGTCCATAATTGAACTCTTCAAGATTACCTAATTAATCCTTAAGACTTACCTAAGTTTGTAGTATGTCTAAATAATAAAACAATTTCCCTATCTAGAGTCATTCTTTAAGATTTATCTAGGTAAGATACGAAGTGACCATTCCTATGACCTCTTCACACCTTAACTAGACAACCCTTAACTACTCTAAGTAAGTACTTATTCACCAAACATACTTTCTTAACCTAAGTCATTACATTCCTTAGTTCATTTAGGATACATTCATCGCATAAGGACATTCAAGTAATGGTCTTGAAAAAGCCCTAGGGACTCTCAATAATATCTTCAAAACCTATTTTGCAAAATCTATATAGCGTCTCATACCACCAACTAAACTTCATTGAACTTTTTTAATGCTAGTAGTATCCCACATGATGAGAATAGGAAATAACCGACATAGACCATGGTAGCAAAGCTTGGAATCCGGAGTTCTAACCTACTCTGATGAGGGTGTTCTACTTGCCAATTGTAGAACTTGGACACATCCCAGTAAGCACATGGTTAAGGAATATTAAGGGCGTGTTTTGTATTCTAGTCTCATCCTTTGACTAGAACTACTTCCCTTACCATACTCACTCGGTGCTAGCTTTTGTTCTCATAGAGTAATTTACATTAAACGTTCATGCAATTGGGTTCGATATCTAGTTAATAACCCAATCACATTTACCCTACCAAAGATGTCCTCTAGGGATTCCTTAAAATGGCGACAATAAGCTCATAATGACTTTCCTAAGTTTTGAAATGATGTCGTTCCAGCCAATCTATCTTAAGTTTATCATTCTTTTACTCGAAGGATACCATTACTGCTTTCGACTTCAACATTCATAACCTTACCACTAGGTTCAAGGTTTCACTAAAGGACCCTCTTAATATCATTCAAGGTCTCATGTCATTAGTATAAACAAGACTAAGAGGATTTAGCATCCTAAATCAAGACATCTCATATTCACATTCATATATGCATCAAGTAAGGGACACAGGTCAACCAAGACAAGACAGATACTTCACTTTAACACATATTACATGTCATTCTACAAGCACATAGAAATAACCATTATCATCTTTAAGTCATCCTATACACTACAATATCATCATCAACATAACCATCATAGATTCATTTAGTCAAGTAGGAAAAATCATGTAGCAACTCTAAGACTACACACATAAAGACATAGTCATAGTCTAACATGATCACCTAATATGCATAGAAGCAACACATACTCTCACATAAATCACAAGTATGTAGATATGATCATTCTTCACATAAACAACTACACAACTCATCATAACACTTCCAGTAGTGCCGACATGGCCATGATTATCATAATACATAAAGTAACGCCGACAAAGCTACATCAATTCATATAGCACTCCACCATAAGTGGACCATACCAATCAACATTATAATACAAAAGCTATACATAATATTAGGAGAGTTAGGAAAGCATACCACCCATTCCATCTCACCACTTCAATCCAAAAAAAATAATCCATTTTATACCATAAGGCCGTTGCCATGGCCATGAACATCAATTTAATACATAAACTGTAATACTCAATGAATCTAGGTCAATTCGAATTCATACGCATTATGTGAATATTAATTCAATAAGCTTAATTTTAAATAGATCTAAGAATATACATTAATCAATTTATCTAATTGAAACAGCCTATAAACCAATCAATCATAATCTATACACGAATCACAAGCCCATAACAATCTGCACATGAATTCATTAATATCAAAGTATGAACACATAATCCATATATTAGTCAAACTGAATGATTTGAGAGGGTCAAGGGTTCATGGATAATTTCATTGGTAATCATCAATTATACATAAATAACATCATATCTTAATGTTTGAAAACCTTTCATGAAAGAACCCAAAACATAGAGTCGAAATTGGACTTTTCATCTTTTTGCAATCTTTGAAAATCATCTTTGATATTAGCTCTAAGGTGATAGAAAGCCTTAGATGAAAAACTCTCATACCTTATTAGAATAATCCAATGATAATTGAAGAAGAAACTCCATTGAAGATTATCTTCAAGCTCTATCTTCACCTTGAGCTCTCATGGAGTTTTTTGAAGAAACTTTGGGAGGGAATGTGTTTTGATTTATGTTCTAGGGTTTAAATAAGAGTTTAATGACTTATACACTCTTAAAATACCCATAAACACCTAAAACCACAGTCCTCCTATTTTATAAGACTTGGAGTGATTTTACCAAAAAAACCCAAGCCTTAACAGAAAAACTGGCAGATTTCAGCACCCATGATGCCTTAGCATCGATGGTCCGTGGGTGAGACCACGCCCCGTCGATGGGGTCTCATTGGTTCCTCCTGAAGTTCCTCAACCTGAAGACTTGAAGGCTCCGTCGACGCCCCAATTCGAAGATTTGTCGTTCCATCGACTGGCCGTCATTTGGGTCGTCGTTTGGCACTGCATGCAAGCTTCCATGCAGCTTGAAGTCTTGAGTTGGAGTCCTCCTCTACTGTCCCTTGTGGGTCATACGTGGATTCGTACCAAGACGTTAAACCTCTAAAAATGTACTTCTAGGTATTAGGAAAATTTCCAATTAAGTTCAACATCAAACAAGCCACGCAACACGCTAAAACACATCCAAACTCACAAGGACATCTAAAGACTATCTTCCACACGTCAAGGGACGTTCTTGGACGTTTGACCTCCAAAGCTCACGAAAATCAACATGCTGATTTTAAACACTATTATCAACCATATAAAGACCTCATAACCTCATGTATCGCACATAAACACATAAAACAACATATGAGGAACATAGGTGACTTAGTCGTCGAACGTCTTGGTCGTCCCTTGACGTTTGACTTCCAATTCACCTAAACTCTTAGACACTGCCTTTATAATACATATTAGACTAATTTAGAAACTTATATCATCAGATCAATCATGTTAGGATCTAGTTTAACCTATGTCATATTTGGAGGTGTTATAATCTCCCACACTTGGACAACATTCGTCGTCGAATGACACTTGCCACTCTCCGAACACTTCCAACAGTAGAGACTCAACTTAACAGCTCATGAAAATACCATACAATACATTATACAACACACAATCAAGTGGAAACATAAATTTCACATAATTAAGAGATTCACAACACATCAATAGACTAGAATGAATTCTATAACTCATTATGCCATAAGACTCACATCCTTCATTCCAAATAGCAAACACTCATTTTATATTCATTATCACACTTATACACATCATATCTAACCACATTACAACAATTTTCTTGCAAAGAAAATTAGCAATTTTAAAAAAAATGTCACAGTGAGTAGGCAGTCTTTACAGTGAACATGTGTCACTATCTAACAATGCAACACTTAAGAAATTCCTTATAAACGCTCAACAAATCAATATCATATAACCATTTAGACATTATCACTATTCATCTTCATGAAATAATTAGCAACCTACACTAGATTCACGTGAATCATGACGAAGATACCATGAATGAAAGCTCATGTTCTCATTCAACAAAACTTCAACCAAAACATGTATATCTTAAGGAGAATGTTTGGAACTCATATTTTACAAAAGAATCCTACATAATCAAGTTACTAAGAACTCTTTGTTCTAGGCTTTACAAAACACATAAAGAAAATTTAAGGGCACCTCACTCCCAACAACCATACTCTTCACCATACTCCCCCACTTAGGAGAAACCCATTCTAAGGTCAACATAACATGTAATACAAGGAACTCCCTTAAGGCACCTTAAACTTTCCAAATGCTTTCTAACCAAAGTCTATATCATGGAGACTAAAGACTCTCAAAAGTCTCATCATCTAACCACTACATCCCCTTACTAAGAGAACTCACCTTTACTCTTTCAAATTTCATCACCTTCCTTTCTATGGTGAGGTTTCAAACAAATTCAAACCATCTCAACAACCACTCCTTCAAATTATCACACTATACCTTACCTTTTGTCCCAACTTAAATACCCTTAAAAAGGTAACTAAACAAACCTAAGGTCATCAACACCATCTTTCACACCTCATCCAACAAGTCACATCTCATCTTTTCTCTCCGTCAAACCAAACTTCATAAAGTCACCCTCAAGGGACCAACACATAAGGGAATCAAGGGAAAGCCACTATATACAAAGCTCATAGGCATGATTAGATGAATGAAGAAGTGAAACTTTTCCTAGCACCCAATAGCCTCCTATTCATAATGTGGTGCGCTTCACATTATAAATAAGACTCTACTAGATGTGCTTCATGAGACAACTAATACACTCCCTAACCTTATGCTCTGATACAACCTTTGTATCAACCCACAAGTACACCCTAGAAGTTAGAGCATCCTTGTGTCGGCAAATGAGACTTAAAGAAGTCTCATCTAAACCACTCGTATCATTCATTGTATAATAAACATTCTAAAATGAGTAAGAATTTAAAACTTTCTTCACACACGAAATATTCTTTCCCTAATCAATACGCAAGCAAAAGACTTTCATTTAAAACATTAAACCTTTACAACATCTCATTGAACCATCTAAACTTTGGAGTTTACAACACTTGGGACTAATCCCATACAAGACATAATAAAAGACTAAGGCATAAAAGAACATGTGTGTATTGTCCTCGAATCTATGAGGACTCGTCAATACTTAATCTTCAATACTTAGAATACTATACATCCTCCATGCATATCAAGACTTTCAATTCCCTACACATTAGTCAAAAAGGGAAAAGAAGGGATTAGCACATTAGATGAACTATGTATGGAAGCCATGCAAAAACTATGAAAAAGAGAGATTTAGTAAATAGAATGTCTTTTATGAATTTTGATTAAATCATCATACCATAATCATAAGAACAACATTTAGCAACTTAGAAACACATAAGTATTCATTTAAGTAATTAGGCACATTTTTAAGAACACCTTCCAGTGAACTAAATCACTGTTACAACGAAGTTCCTTAATGTCACCTTAGACAGTAGTTAACATGTTATTCCCTCTTTAAAACCTATTATAAGACTCACTTAAGTAAGACAAAGAGCGACCGCTCATACACCCTCTCTAGGCACACCTAAATGATCCTTAAGACCACCTATAATGAGGCACATACATTTACAATATATCAAGCACATGAACATGAGATCCTCCTACCAAAGGTGATTCTAAGGTTCACTTGAGTAAGTTGTGAAACGACCGCCCATACAATCCCTTACACACACACTTATGAGATCCTACAGACTACCTAAGATAGAATCATTCTCACTTAATACATTAGCATACATAGAATATGACATTCTCCTTTCAAAGGTTGTCAAAATACCTACTCAAGTAACTCAAGAAGAAAATGTCAATAATTGACCTTTTAAAGATTACCTAAGTAATCCTTAAGTCTTACCTATGTTTTGATCATGTCTACATAATCAACCAACTTCCCTAACGAGAGTCATTCTTAAGACTTATCTAGGTAAGATACGAAGCGACCATTCCTATGCCCTCATCACTCCTTAACTAGAAAACCCTTAACTACTCTAGGTTATTACTTATTCATTAAACATACTTTCTTAACTTAAGTCATTACATTACTTAGTTCATTTAAGAGACATACATCACATAAGGACATTCAAGTAATGGTCTTGGAGAAGACCAATGGACTCTCACTAACATCTTCAAGCCAATTGTGCAATATCTAGATAGCATCTCATACCACCACCTAAACTTCATAGAACTTCTCTAATGCTACTATGTATCCCACATGTTTAGAATAGACAACAATCGACATAGACCATGATAGCGAAGCATGGAGTCCGGAGTTCTAACCTACTCCGATGAGGGTGTTCAACTTGCCAATAGTAGAACTTAGACACATCCCATGTAGGCACATGGTTAAGGAATATGAAGGTCGTGCTATGTGTTCTAGTCTCATCCTTTGACTAGAAGTACCTCCCTTACCATACTCACTTGGTGCTAACCTTCGTTCTCATAGAGCAATTTACATTAAAGGTTCATACAATAGGGTTCCATATTTAGTTCATAACTCAATCACATTTACCCTACCAAGGAGGTCTTCTAGGGCTACCTTACAATGCTGACAAGAAGCTTATAATGACTTACCTACGGTTTGATATGATGTCGTTCCATCCAACCAACCTTAAGTTTATCATTCCTTTACTTGAAGGATACCATTACTACTTTCGACTTTAACATTCATAACCTTACCACTAGGTTCAAGGTTTCACATAAAGGACCCTCTTAGAATCATTCAAGGTCTCATGTTATTCATACATACAAGACTAATAGGCTTTAGCATCCTAAGTTAAAACATCTCATATTCACATTCATACATTCATCAAGTAAGGGAAACAAGTCAACCAAGACAAGACACAAACTTCACTTTAACACATATTACATGTCATTCTTGAATCACATTGAAATACCATTTTCATCTTTAAGTCATCCTATACACCATATCCTCATCTTCGTAACCATCATAGACTCATGTAGTCAAGTAGCGAAAATCATGTAGCAACTCTAAGACTACAGACACTAAGACATAGTGATAGTATAACATAATCACCTAATATACATAGAAGGAACACATACTCTCACATAAATAACAAGTAGGTAAATATGATCATTCTTCACATAAACAACTACATAGATCATCATGACACTTCAAGTATTGCCGACAAGGCCACGATCATCATAATACATAAAGTAACGCCAACAAGGCCACATTAATTCACATAGCATCGCCACCATGATTGGACCATAAAAATCAACATTATAATTTAAAAGCAATACATAATATTAAGGGATTTAGGGCAGCATACCACCCATTCCATCTCACCACTTAAATTCAAAGCTAAATCATGTAATTCAATACCATAAGGCCCTTTATCCATGACCATAAACATCAATTAAATGCATAAACTTGAATACTCAATGAAACTAGGTAAATTCAATATATACTTATCAATCTAAGACCAATTAGACATCAATTGAATACAATTCTTACATCATCCAATAGCTAATAGAAAACTACATTAGAATTCATAAGCATTATGTCAATATCAATTAAATAAGCTTAATATTCAATATATCTAAGATTATACAATACTAAATTGATCAAATTGAATCAGATTATAAACCAATCAATCATAATCTATACATCAATCAAAAGCCCACAACAATCTACATATGAATTCATTAATATCAAAGCATGATTACATAACCCATATTTTAGTCAAATTGATAGATTTTAGAAGGTCAAGGGTTCATGGAGAATTTCATTAGAAAACATCAATTGTACATCAATAACATCATATCTTAATGTTTGAAAACCTTTTATGCTGAACCCAAGACTTAGAATAGAAATTGGACTTTTCATCTTTTTGAAATCTTTGAAAATCATCTTTGAAATTTTCTCTAAGGTGATTGAAAACCTTAGATGAAGAACTCCCATATATTATTTAAATAATACATTTATAATTTAAGAAGAAAATGCATTGAAGATCCATCTTCAAGATCTATTTTCATCTTGAGATCTCATGGAGGTTTTGAAGAAACTTTGGGCGGGAATATGTTTTGATTTAGGTGCTAGCGTTTAAAAAAGAGTCTAATGACTTATATACTCTTAGAATACCCATAAAACCTAAAACCACTGTCCTCTTAGTTTATGAGACTTCGGTGAATTTCCCAAAAACCAAAGCCTTAAAAGAAAAGCTGGCAGATTTCAGTGCCATCGACTCCCTAGCGTCAACGGTCCGTGGGTTAGACCACGCCCCATCGATGGGGTCTTCTTGCTTGCTCCTGCAGTTCCTCAACCTATACATTTTTCGTCTCCATGGATGGCCCAAGTCGACAGGCCGTCGTTCCATTGACCGGTCGTCATTTGGGTTGTCTTTTGGCACTGCATACAAGCTGCCATGCATCTTCAAGTCTTGAGTTGGGGTCCTCCTCTAGGGCCCCTTGTGGGTCCTACGTGGAGTCATACTCGGACCTTAAACTTATAAACCCGTACATCTATGCATTAGGAACATCTCTAAACAAGTTCAACATTAAAAAACCCACGCAAATATTCTAAAACACATCCAAAGTCACAAGGACGTCTAAAGACTATCTTTCGAACGTCACTGGACGTTCTTGGATGTTTAACCTCCAAACCTCACAAAACTCAACATTCTGACTTTAAACACTAATATCAACCATATAAGTACCTCATAACCTCATTAATCATACATAACATAAAACCACATATAAGGCACATAGGTGACTTAGTCGTCCAACGTCTTGGTCGTCCCTTGACGTTTGACTTCCAATGAAGTTAAACTCGTAGACACTGGTCTATACCACATTTTAGACATCTTAGACCATCACGACAACCATGTTAGGCTCAAGATTAACCTAAGTCATTTTTGGAGGTGTTATACTTGAATTGTTGATAAAAGGCTTGTATTGATCGATGTGATCAAAGGTTGATGAATTGGTAAGAATGACTCTTCCTCTCTACTTTTCTATATAATTATAGTTGATGAAACCTTGTCTGGCGTTTTTTGGTTGTTCCACTTATGGTGGCTTTGTTTGTTTACCTTGTTGTCATTATATATATGTTGACCATACACTTGAAGGCAAATTGATGAATATATGAATATGTGGTTATGATGATCACACTTTGTGAAGCTTATGCCTACTTTCCTACTCTAGTTGTAATCTAGGTTGTATGACTATTGTATGAGCATATGTATATATGTTAGGGTAAAGTGTAGGTGCTGACATTGATGAGTTAAAATGGTTAATAATCCCTTACCTATGTACCCCTATGTAATGTGTGAATAGCTAATATTAGGAGGCTTAGTGTAATATGAAGTTAGCTTGCCTCCTATGCCAAATTTTGTTGTGTGGTCTATGCTTGAAAGTGTAATGTGGTCATACGATGGTGGTTGCCTCAATGTGTTGTTGATAGTCATTATGTAATCATGTTCACCAATGTACACACACACTCACACATTATACATGCTTACAATGTAGTAAAGGTTCATCGTGTCTAATCAAAGGTTGATCTCATATTCATTAAATATCTGCTACTATGCATGTAAGTAAATGTATGTGAAGTATGTCAGGAATTCCATTAAATAGGATAACTTGATAGGTGTGCTAGTATGGGCAAGGGTATGGGATCTTGTCTATGCATTGTACATGTGTACCTTGAGAGGATAGTTCCTAGTTTTGGTTTCTATGAACATGAAAATGTATATAAGGACATTCTATGAATATGTCTTATATGTTTTGATATTAAGTATATGATATGATGAAATATGAATGTGCATAGTGTCTTAAAGTGTTGATATGAAAGGATTGCTCAAATAGTTATCTGTAGACTTATGCATTGATATATGAACAAGTGTGTCATTTATGTGTTATGTGAAAGGTTTGCTCACATACAAGTACACACACGCACATGTATGAAGATCTAGTAATTAGAGGGGTCTTGAATGGTGTGCTCATGTGTACCCTAATACTAGATAGGTGCTTAGTTATGCTATAAGCATATAAGGAATCAATATCTAAGCCTATATTTTGTGAAGTAAAGTAGTAAAGGCTTATAATAAAAAAAAGAACTTAGCTTAGCACCTAGTGAACTTGACAATGAGTGTTTTGGCTACCCATGAGGATGAATCACCATTGTAAATCTCATAGAGTGCTGACTTCCCTTGGACGAAGATTCACCATTAGGTTACCATAAGTTTTGACTTCCCTTAGATGAATATTCACCTATGGAGCCACATGAGAAGGTGGCTACCCTTTGAGGAAGGTCCACCCATGTTTTCTCATCGGATGAAGCTCCAAGGACAATGTGCATGTAGACGGTTACGTATATCTCTTAGTTCCATGAAATATGCTTGACACATAGGATCTATCAAGTTAATTAACCTAGTATGCTAGGATGTATGTTAATGTTCTACCTTGGCTAGGTGATAACACTATTAGTGTAAGTCTCGACAACACCAAATTCCATGTTTAGCACCCATGGTCTTAGTGTTGGTTAAGAATATAGTTTCCCCAAAGTAAAATCGACAATGGAAGTAAATGACTAAAATCCTAACTAGGATAAACTAAGGGAGGTTAATTAGGATAAATGGAAGTAATGAACCCACCTAGACATCGCACAAGTGGCTTCTTAGGGAGTTCTAGGAAAGTGATCTAAGTTGTATGATTATGATTATGTTTTTATGCATGGCATGATAGTATTTTTCTACTTGCTATGAAGCTATGGTATGAGTCTATATGATGTGGTCTTTTTCTCATATGCACATTGTTGGTCTTAATGACTATATTGAAGGTCTTGTTCGCATATATGAAGTTGTCAATATGGACTAGTGGATGTATGAGATAGAGTGTTAAGGCTTGTGGTCTCATGATAGGTTTACTAAGTATTTGTGAGGTTATGGGGCTTCACATGCACATTGCACTAGTTGACTTATATTGGAATTGTGAGTAAGATCATAGAATGTTCTATGTGAAGTGAAATTGGTATATGTGAATTATATGTAATGTTCACTGTAATGCCTTATAGTCTTGACTTGAATGTGTCTTGCAATGTTCTATACTTCTATGATGGTTTGTGTTGGCTTATGAATGGTGTATGTATGGTTTTCCTCGTTACCTTAAGGTGATGCATTTCACCAAGTATCACTAGAGGGTTATTTGGGAGGTTAATGAGTTAAAAGGAATATAGTTCACTATAAAGTGAAAGGAGCTCACTGTAAAGTAACCCCAAATATGGCTTAAATACTATGTGTGATCTTGTTTGATATTTGGACTTTGAATATGTATATATGAAGTATGTAAATAATATAGATGCTATTGTATAAAGGTTTTATGAAGATTTACTCAAAAAGGCAAGAAGTATAATTTCAAGAAAATGTCCCTTTTAAATGCATTGTTGCCATACTTAGTGCATTCTTGTACTAACTCCATTCTTCTCTACTTTTTACACGAAGTGTAGGTTATGGATTCTTAAAGGATGTCAATATGATTGAGGAGCTTAATATGTGTTTCTCAAAGCTCAAGGAAAGGAATTCTTAAGTCCAAGGATATCCTAATGATTAGTTTACTGTAAAGTGTATACAGTAATACTTATGTCATATGTTTTAAGGGTTGTATCCCTAATGTAGACTACTGTTGTTGAGTCTAAGATGGCAAAGAGACTTTGAGTCTAAGTTGTAATATGATATGATATATATATATATATACATATATATACATATATATATATACATATATATATATACATATATATATATATGAAGTAAATTTCTAGCATATGATGTGCTATGAAAAGTTTTAAATTTTCCGCTATATTTACTATGACAATGCGATGAACGATAATTATGGGCTTGTATAAGGCTTCCGAGAGGTCAAGTAAGACATGTTACTTCTAGGGGGTGCTCCTTGGATGTAAAAAATGTGGTATCAGAGCATGAGATTTTAAAAGTGGTTTATTGTCCAAGTAGTCTCATATTGCTACGTCTAGTAGAGTCTCGTATCATTGCTGGTTGATATACCGTGGTTTCACGGTATTTTTAATGCTTTCTCCTTAAGTTTAGTGTGTGTCCAAAAGCCTTTTTGTATTAATTTTTATGAAAGTTTCTCTTTATTTGCAGGAAATCTGTCTAAAGATGAACGCGGAAGTTTTTGAGCAAGAAATGCAGAAAAGTACCACCTACGGAGCTTGTGATGGTCCGTCGTGCCTGTGACGGTCCGTAGGTGGCATCGTAGTGAAGCAAAGCAAGATGGGGAAGTCTGACCAAGTGTGGGACGGACCGTCATAGCCATGACGGCCCGTCCTGCTGATTCGTCGTGATTATTGGAGAAGTCCGAGTACCCAAATTCCAAGAGTTCAAGTGTTATGGAACGAAGACCCTCGACGGACTGTTGTGCCTGTGATGACCCGTCATACCTGCCATCGAGGGTAATGAAGAGAGCAGCAGAAGAATTTGCAAAGTATGGGACGATGGAGTCCATGACGGCTCATAGTGACCACAACGACCCATCACGAGGTCCGTCGACCCAGCCGCGTTTTGACAGATTTTCAGCAAATAGAATCCTTCTTTGATTAGGTTTTTGTTTTTTATAAATAGTACGAAAAAACTCGTTTGGGGGGTTAGACTTTTTGTTATTAGACACTTTTATGTTATATTCTTTGTGAGCAGATTATTTTTATTATTACACTTTGGATTGTTACACTTTTCTCTGGAGTTGATTGTTGGTAATTTTGTCGAGTAATCAGGTAAATTTTTGAATTTTATTCTTTCTCATTGAATTAAGTGCATGAATTCTTATATTATATATATGAATATTGTGATTATGACTATGGGTAACTAATCTCCATAACTAGGGTTGTGGGAACCATAGGCGAATAATGAGGTATAACCTAACTAAAGTAACAATTCTAGAATAGTGTCTTGCATGTATTGATAATTCTTTCGCTTAGAAGTCTTTTTAACGGATGGCCAACGTTAGAACTCGCCTTAATGCTACTTTCCGGATCAAGAAGGTAGATAATAGGAAAAGATTATCAACATAGATTTAGTGTATACTATCTAATAGGCTAGTTTTGATTGGTAC
The DNA here is from genome assembly GCF_001406875.1 of Solanum pennellii. Classification (NCBI taxonomy): domain Eukaryota; kingdom Viridiplantae; phylum Streptophyta; class Magnoliopsida; order Solanales; family Solanaceae; genus Solanum; species Solanum pennellii. The sequence goes on along the minus strand of NC_028638.1, from coordinate 11,871,707 downwards.
GAGGTAATAACTTTGTCAAATATCGAATACAATGCTTAATATGAGGTAAAGGTAAGGGTTAGTATAGCAACACACGTAGCTTGACCAAGGTGCGGAGTGAAATTTTCTAGATGCCGGACCAAGGATTTAGAAATACATAACTTATCACTTTGCATGCAAGATACTAGGAAAGAATTGTTATAGTTAGAATTATCAAATTAGGAACATGTGGGGAACACGTAAACCCTAGTTACTTTTATTAATTGAATAAATTCCAACATTTGAATCTGCTAGTTGTCTACTTTGATATAGATAATTATTTTCATTCATTTAGAAATAAAAAAAACCTTTTATTGTATTTGTTTTCCAAGGGAATAATTGACTAAATAGTAGTAATAATAGATTGAAGTTAAGTCTAAACTATTTTCCTCGTGGGAACGATCCTAACCTCATTAGTTGGGTTCTTTACTTGATACGACCGCTTTACTTCTTATTTGAGAAGTAAGTTTGAACGTATCAAATTTTGGCGCCGCTGCCGGGGAAAGTAGCTTTTAGATTAACTTAAACTTATTACTATAGTTTAGTCAATATTTTCTTAATTTTACTTTGTTTCTTGTTTTTTTATTCTTGAAGAACTATCTTTCTTGTATGCCAAATACACGGAGAGGAAGAGAACCCTTGTTTCCCTACGATCACGAATTAGAGCGTACGTTACGCAACATGAATCGAAACTTGGTTATTAATGATGATGATCCAAACCAGAACATCCTAGCTCCGGTTGATGTTAATGGTCAGTTTTTACCCGATGCTCCGGGTGAAAACGAACAGAGGGGACAAAATCCCGCTCCACGGCCCCAAGAATACTACAGAGGCTATGACAATATAGCAGACTTCGATGGGCCACTTGACTTGCCCCCTCTACCACAAGGCCACACCTTTGTGATAACTAGTAGCCTGATGCAAATGCTCACTGCCAGAGGTTTATTTTCAGGGCTACCTTCTGAGAATGTAGCTAAGGTAAGGGCAGTGAGTAAAAGCTGTGTAGGGAGGCGTGACTTGGACTTGGATGTAATAGGGCTAAGAGTGCTTCCTCTCTCACTGACGGGAAAGTCTGCTATTTGGTTCACTGAGCTCCCTTATAACTCAATTTTCACTTGGAACCAACTAAGGGACGTTTTCTTAGCACGCTACTACCCGATCGCCAAGAAACTAAACCACAAAAAAAGAGTGTACAACTTTGTGTCACTACCAAGAGAGTCAGTTAGTAGTTATTGGGATAGATTCACCTCATTTTTGAGAAGTGTCCCCAATCACCGCATAGATTATGAGTCACTGAAGGAATACTTCTATCGGGGACAGGATGATAATAATAAAGTGGTGTTGGATACTATAGCGGGTGGTTCTTATGGGAGTGTCCTTATGCTGATATTGATGAAAAGTTAGAGAAAATCTCCCGGAACAATAAATCTTAGAGTACTAGGAAGTTAGATACTGGGAGAAATACCTTCGCAGTTCAATCCACTCACAACCCAGCCACAGATGAGATTCGTGAAGAGATGGCTCGGATGAGAACTGAGCTTGGGTTAATATTAAAACATATCACTGGGGGTGCAGAAAAAATAAATGCAATTAACTACTTGTCTAAACCACCACCACCACATGATGAATGCTATTATGCGGAGGATTCCTATGCAGTAAATGAGCAGACGGAGGGTTTCCGACCGAGTGCCCAAGGCTCAAATCAGGAGAATTGGCACCAACGTCAAGGAAACCAAGGTCGGATCTATGGTAACTATAACCGTGAGGGTCATTTCATCCGAGATGGAAACTATAACCGCGACAACAACTTCAACAGGGGTAACTATAGTAACAAAAATGATAGGACTGGGCCCTATGTCCCTCCTAAGAATTGTGAAGTTACTCCTAGGGATGGTGGAGATAGTATGGTGCGAGTGAGGATATGCTGCACAAAATGATGAGGAGGTTCGATGCTAATGATGAGCACATCAAAGAGTTAAGGAGTGATTTAGCGGGTATTGGGAAGAAAGTCGATACACATGCAATATCGATTAAGTGATTGAGTTGCAAATGGGCCAATTATCTGCGACTGTGAACACACGGCAACCGGGCACTCTTCCTAACACTGTCCAAAATGTGAAAAATGACGGACATTGTGTGGCAATCACTACTCGGGGTGGTAAGCAGACCATTGACCCACCTATGCCATCTAATGAGAAAAAGGTGATAAAAGATCATGATAAGGTGATAGAGGGTAGTGGTGAAGTAGAAGATAACACTGGAAAAGATGCTGAAGTGCCTATAAAGGTAATTCCCATGGCTAGACCACCACCCCCTTTTCCTCAGAGATTAGTGAAAAAGACCGATCATGGTAAATATCGGCATTTTATAACAATGTTGAAGCAGCTTTTTATCAATGTCCCTTTGGTAGAAGCTATAGAACAAATGTCCGGTTATGCCAAGTTTATGAAAGATCTGGTTACAAAGAAAAGATCGGTCACTTTCGAGAATGATGATAGAATGCAGCATTGTAGTGATATTGCTGCAAGATCCCTCGTACAAAAGAAAGAAGATCTGGGTGCATTCACTATTCCTTGTACAGTCGGGTCATTACATTTTTCGAAAGCATTATGTGATCTGGGGGCAAGCATAAATCTCATGCCCCTCTCGATTTACAAGAAGTTGGGTTTGGGTGACCCAAATCCCACTGCGATGCGGCTACTGATGGCCAATCGAACAGTGAAAAGGCCTATACTGATACTCCACGATGTGCTAGTAAAAGTGGAGTCGTTCATCTTTCCAGCAGACTTTGTTATCCTTGATTGTGAAGTCGATTTTGAAGTGTCTATTATTCTTGAGAGGACATTCCTTGCTATGGGTAGAGACTTAGTTGATATGGAAAAGGGGCAGATGAATTTTCGGTTGAACAATGAAGAAGCGACCTTCAACATTTGTAGGTCCATGAGGCAGAGTGGTGAGCTCCAATCGGTATCTGCTATATCCTACAAAGAAAAGATGAAGAAGGATTATGACCTAAAAAGTGAAAAACGAGAGTTTATGGTTGGGGATTTGGTGCTTTTAGACTTTTCTAGGTTGCGTTGGTTTCCGGGCAAGCTCAAGTCCAAATGGACTGGCCCTTACTTGATTACTCAATTATTGCCTCATGGAGCAGTTGAGTTAGAAACCAAGGAGGGAGTGCGGTTTAAGGTGAATGGAGAACGAATAAAACCCTATTTTGGGAATATTAAATCGGCAAATGAAGTGATCAAGGCATACCATCTTGGTGAAGGCTGAGTAATCAAGTGTCCTCAGTCGTGCCGCGACGTTAAATCAGGAGCTTGTTGGGAGGCAACCCAATACTTATATTTTTTCTTTCTAGTAATGGTAGCATTTTCTACTAATGGGTTTTAAATTTGCAGGCACATCACCAGGAAATTCTGCAGAAAATTACTCTACAGTAGTAACTGACGGACCCATCGACGGACCGTCGCATGAATCCGTCATGCCAGGTACGTCTTTCAGTTATTTTCAAAACTAGGGCACACACGACGGAACTAATGACGGACTGTCGCAATTGCGATGGACCGTCGTCGGGGAGTCATCGCGTCATTAATGAGTGGTACCTGACCCGAATCGGTTTGGAACTTTTAAATATATTTCAACCTATAAAACCCCCCACCCCTTCATTTGAACGGTTTCTTTCCCTCTTTCTCCCATTCCCTCCCTCTTAAACTTCCCACTTCCTACCTCTCTTTAAACCTATCATTTCCCCAAATTCCCCAATTCCTAAAATCCACTTTTTACTAGTCGGAGTCTTTTGTTGTGGTTCTCTTCTTGATCACCAAGTACCTTCCTCGCTTGTTTTTCTCAAATTCTCAGGTATGTGTCTATGATTTATACTCATTTACATTGTATTTTTGTTTATCAATTAGTATTAGCCTATTTTTTATTGATGGGTTCATTCTTTAATACAAATTCTGTCTGACCTAGGTTGAGAATCCTCAAAATTGCCTTGTTAAAACTCTAGAAATAGGTGCCTTAGAATTTCTAGTTTACTAGGTATTTGGGTTAGACACATGTAGGTTAAACACTAAAAATTCCATTTGGGTCATAGGGGATGATTGTGGCATCCCCAGTTCTTTAGCTGAATGACAGAACGAGACCCCGATGACGGACCTTCGTACCCATGACGGACCGTCATAGGGTCCGTCCCAACATCCCCAACACCCCACTGTCCAATTTTCTCAAAGTGTCCACCAACGGACACATGCGACAGACCGTCGTTACCACGATGGTCCGTCCTGCACAACCATTCTGGTTGTCAGAGACCCTATTCCTAAGGGTCTCTAACTTTGTCTAAGTGTCCTCTTACGGACATATATGACGGACCGTCATACCCTCGACGGTCCGTCCTGCACAACCGTTTTGGTTGTTAGAGACCCTATTCCTAAGGGTCTCCAACTTTTCCAAGTGTCCTCTTACGGACATCAACGATGGACCGTCATACCTCGACGGTCCATCCTGCATAACCGTCATGACGGTCAGAGACCCCTCTCCTAAGGGTCTCCATACTTTTTCCAAGTGTCCTCTGACGGACACCTACAACGGACCGTCATACCCTTTCCTAAGGGTCCCCATACTTGTTCTAAGTGTCCCACGACGGACATAGATGATAGACCGTCATCATCACAACGGTCCGTCCTGCTTATCCATCATAACTGTCAAATACTTTCCTTCAGGGGTCTCCACATAAACATAGTTTTAAGTAAGACATGACGGACCCCATGACGGTCCGTCGTACTCACGACGAGCCGTCACCTGGTCCATCGTGTGTCACTGTTACTATAGAAATGTCATTACATCTTAACTCCTTTATTTATTTTGTGTCGTTTTGCTTGTCTCGTTTGCTCCTTCTAGTACTAATATTGATTCCTTACATGTACTATCTCTAATGGCACCAAAACAAGATCGAGTCTGCGCACGTAGGCGATCTAAGTTTGTCGCCCCGTCTACCCGCCTGGTCATTGGCTCTGATGATGAGCGTGACCCCGAGTACGTGCCCTAAGGCACTTCCACCCCATCCCGAGATGCATGTGCTGCCAGAGCCACACCCAAAAAGGTGGTGTTCGGCATACTCACTGCCTCCCAGTCTTATGAGGAGCGCACACTGACCGGCACACCTTCTAGGTCAGCTACTCATGAAGAAGGAGCGTCTGGATCCTTAGGAGTTTCGTGGTCGGAGGAAGCCTCCGGATCTACTGAAGTCCCTGCACCAGCCACAGCTGCACAGTCTGCCTCGTCTGATGAGGCTAACAGTTCTAAATCCACACCCGCCTCACCGACTCATGATCTCACCCCGGTTGCCGACCGACCCAACTGGTGATGTGTCGACGGGCAGTATCAAGTTTATTCAGACGCAAAGTTTCTGAATGATAAAGGAGTCATGACACAGACCCTTACATTGGAGAGGCGGGTCCTTACGGGAAGTCTCCCGACTATGCCAGAGATCCACAATCTCTTCACCATACACCGACTAGAGTGGACAGCGCTTTCGTTGGGCCGTTATAGTGAAGAGTTGGAAGAGAGTTCTACGCCTCCTATGTGTCTAATCTCAGATCACAGATTGATTGGCGAGCTGCCCCCGCCAAACAGGCCCCACTGTAGCATGTCCAAGTACGTGGCATTCAGGTTGATATCTCCCTGTCGGCCATCCACCGATATCTATACGGCGAGGATGTTGATGCGAACCAGACCCCTCTCACCGCCGAGTTTGACTACCTGTGGCAAATTGTCAAAGATGGCCAATTCTTGCGTGAGCCATCGCTGAGAGAGACCACCAAGAGGTGGATGGCCTTGCACTTGTCTGTTGATGGAGAGGGTGCTGACTGGGTAACCGAGCCGAAGGGAGCCATTAAGAAGGCTAACCTGACCTTCACGGCTAAGTTCTTATGGTTGATAATCCGTCACTGACTTTCCCCCACAGCCGCTGATAAAATAGTCAAATGGGATCGTGCAGTTTTGATGGCGGCAATGATAGCCGGATTTGAGGTGGACTTTGCTTGGCTTCTAAAGGCGGTCATGCAACGAGAGGGCTTTTAAAGTCACAACTACTTACCCTTTCCCAAGCATGATATTTTCTTTATGCAGGTCCGCAGGTGTGCCCATCTGGCACATTGATCAGCTCAAGACCCTGCTGGGCACTGTTGATATCGGCCTCATCAGGGATGAGGCCAATGAGTTGGCTCCACGCAGAGGTCCCTTTCCAGAGTTGCCTCCACTTGGTGACAATCTGGCTGATACGGTAGCATAGGCTCGCACGGCTATGTAGGCTGCTTCTGAAACCACTAACACTACCCCGGTCGAGTCTATATCAGGTAGTAGCACTGCCCCGAGCTCCTCTCGCTCAGCCCCTTTCCCTGCTATGGTCCCGCTTACTAGGGTCCAGACACTAGAGGCACGGATGTCTACACTTCAGCATCACATCCAGCCTTGGATGCAGAGGTCTATTGCTGAGGCAGAAGAGCGCTTGGAGTGGAGAATGGTCCAGCACACAGAGCGGAAGATCCCTGAGGTTCATCAGCATTTGGATGCTTTTGAGTTGCGGGTGCTAGCCCGGCCATCCCCTCACTTGGATGTGTCGACCCTTCAGACTGCGGTCGAGAGTCTTCACGCAGACATTGATATGATCCTAGAGTCTAGGGTGCCTGAGTCAGAGGCCCCTTCTGCAGAGCCTGCTGCGGACACAGTGATGGTGGCCTTATTCGCCACTTCTAATATTCCACCACCTCCCCCTCGAGAGCATGCCAATATGCATAGGGTCGAGAGGAGGATGAGGCTAGAGCACAGAAGAAGGAGCGCCGTGAAATGGAGGCTGCGAGGAGAGCCTCGCTTGCTGATGAGGAGGCACGTCAGATGAAGGCAGTAGAGTTAGTTGCTGGGGGATGCAGCTCCAAAAATGTGGAAATAGCAGGAGGCACTGCTGATAGTGTTGTTGCTGCTGAGGACACTACTGAGGGTATCCAGATTACAGAGGTAGTGGGTTCCGGGGAACCGGACCCACAAACTTGCTTATCGTCGGCACTTTGCACCCCAGGTTTGCTTCACCTACCACTCTCGTATTTTCATTTTTTATGCATTAGGGACAAAATGATGGCTAAAATGATATCCTGATGAAATGAAAATGATGCATGACTAGGCCTAGTAATTGATAAATGTGTGGATCTAAGCATGACATAGAGATACACAACTGTATGACCCTAAGCCTAAAATTCGAACTAGGTGTCCGATAATCTAGTAGAGTAATGAGATGTCAAGTGAGTGTGAGGAAGATTTGAATAGTCCACTATTTGTACTAAGCTAGAACTTGCCTGGTTAGTCCTGCTAAAAGTAAGTTGTAATAGACAATTAGGAAAGGATCACAGACCTTTGTTCAATATAGCCCATTTTTAGCCTAAATAAAAAAACCAAATCAAATTAATCCTTCTTTGATCCAAATGATTTGAGCTTAAACTATACCTTTCTCTTTCACCACAACTGATCTTTTCCGGGAATAATGTGTTTGCCCTGGTCCCTCCTTGGACATGTGCACGGCAGCTTATGCCAAAAGCATATGTTGAGGGTGGCTAATGCAGTAAACAACCTTTTTATGGCCCTGACCCAACTTTGGGTATTGTGTACTTCGACTCATGCCAAAGCCATGAGTTGAGGGTGGCTATTATGAGGAATGCTCTGGAAAGTGGGGTTGAAAGAACAAAGAGAGAGAAAGAACAAAAGTAAAGTGACTCAAAAATCAGTTGAAAGAAAAGTGAAATAATAATTAAAAAAATACAATAAATACAAGCAAGAAAATAAGAGAGTCACTTACACAAATGGAGAAAGAGGGGAAAATAGCAAGGTAAATGAATATGATAAATTGGGTGAAATTAAATGATGAAAAGAGGTATGTTTAGCCGATATGTCAAGGAGGGCAAAAAGTCATTTAATTATACCTAAATATACCCTACCTGACCCTGAGCCTATGTTACAAGCTAAGAAAGTCCTATCGTGATCCTAAGAGTTGTATAGCGAACTTAAATCACTGAAAATAAGGGCAAGCTTATGGCAATATTTATGAATGAGTTATGAATTAGTTCTGAGAGTGAGTGTTGAAAAGTAATCCTTATACTCAAATTAAAATCATGGTGTGAAAAATGAGGATGTTGTTTTGAAGTGAGGACACTAGTTGCAATACCAGAAATATTAGCACCTCGGTGAAAATTGAAGAGGATAGGTGTTAGTGCGTGGTGAGTCTGTGTCATGGTCTGATTCCACATGATTCAAGCCTAATAGTGATAACATGCATAAATATGATGAGACTGATTGGGATTGATACCCAAATTATTGCGAAAGATCAAACATGGATTCTATCGTACAAACATTTTGTAGTGAGTCATAGTGCGTCGCTTGAGGACAAACAACGAACTTAAGTTCAAGGTGTTGATATAGCGTGGTTTCGCGGTATTTTTAATGCTTTTTCCTTAAGTTTAGTGTGTGTCCAAAAGCCTTTTTGTATTAATTTTTATGAAAGTTTCTCTTTATTTGCAGGAAATCTGTCTAAAGATGAATGCGAAAGTTTTTGAGCAAGAAATGCAGAAAAGTACCACCTACGGAGCTTGTGATGGTCCGTCGTGCCTGTGACGGTCCGTAAGTGGCATCATAGTGAAGCTGCTGAAGGAAGATGGGGAAGTCTGACCAAATGTGGGGTTACGAAGTGCGTGATGGACCATCGTAGCCATGATGGTCCGTCCTGCTGGTTCGTCGTGATGATCAGAGAAGTAGTCCAACTACCCAAATTCCAAGATTTCAAGTGTTATGGAACGAAGACCCTCGATGGAACGTTGTGCCTGTGACGATCCGTCATACCTATCGTCGAGGGTAATGAAGAGAGAAACAGAACAATTTGCAAAGTATGGGACGATGGAGTCCATAACGGCCCGTCGTGACCAAGACGACCCGTCGCGAGGTCCGTCGACCCAGCCGCGTTTTGACAGATTTTCAGCAAATAAAGTCCTTCTTTGATTAGGTTTTTTTTTTTATAAATAGTTCGAAAAAACCTCATTTGGGGGGTAAGATTCTTGGTTATTAGACACTTTTATGTTATTTCTTTGTGTGGAGATTATTTTGATTATTACACTTTGGATTGTTACACTTTTCTCTGGAGTTGATTGTTGGTGATTTTGTCGATTAATCAAGTAAATTTCTGGATTTTATTCTTTTTCATTGAAGTAAGTGCATGAATTCTTAAATTATATATATATATGAATATTGTGATTATGACTATGGGTAACTAAACTCCATAACTAGGGTTGTGGGAACCATAGGCGAATAATGAGGTAAAACCTAACTAAAGTAACAATTCTAGAATAATGTCTTGCATGTATTGATAATTCATTCGCTTAGAAGTCTTTTTAACGGATTGCCAACGTTATAACTCGCCTTAGTGCTACTTGCCGGACCTAGGAGGTAGATAATAGGAAAAGCATTATCAACATAGATTTAGTGTATACTATCTAATAGGCTAGTATTGATTGGTACGAGGTAATAACTTAGTCAAATATCGAATACAATGCTTAATATGAGGTAAAGGTAAGGATTAGTATAGCAACACATGTAGCCGGACCAAGGTGCGGAGTGAAATTTTCTAGATGTCGGACCAAGGATTTAGAAATACATAATTATCACTTTGCATGCAAGATACTAGGAAAGAATTGTTATACTTAGAATTATCAAATTAGGAACCTGTGGGGAACACGTAAACCCTAGTTACTTTTATAAATTGATCAAATTCCAACATTTGAATCTACTAGTTGTCTAATTTGATTTAGCTAATTATTTTCATTCATTTAGAAAAAAACAAGGTTATTGTATTTGTTTTCCAAGGGAATAATTGACTAAATTGTAGTAATAATAGATTGAAGTTAAGTCTGAACTATTTTCCTCGTGGGAACGATCCTAACCTCATTAGTTGGGTTCTTTACTTGATACGACCGCTTTACTTCTTATTTGAGAAGTAAGTTTGAGCGTATCACGTGTGAGTCGCTACACATAAAATGGTACGGGGCACTATAGGATTATAGAGTTTCCCTTCTTCATCATTGTCATACCGTGCTATAGAACATAACTCTATAAGATCTCTCTCTTATGTTTAATTGTCCAGCGGTCTTTTAGATGTTATTGCTTGGTTGAGATTGTATTTTATGCTTGAGGGAGAAAGGTTATTTTAAATGATTATTTTGGTTTATCGTTTGATGAGCATGTGTGAAGGTGAATTTTGGCATGTTATGATGATGTGATTCTAATCATGGATATATATGATATTTATGTGAAATAGCATGTAATATTGAAAATTTTATGTCATGATATAGTTAAAGCATGTTAGAAATTATTATGGTTAAAATGAGTTTCTTTTCAATGATATGTTACTATAAGGTTTCACATGATGGCAGCCTAATATGATCATTTGATCTAGAAATGCTTAGTGAATACCAATGGAAGCATGCTACCCTATGATCCTTGATAAATTGCCTAGTATGGATTGGAGTCCTTTGTATAGACTGTATCCTAGGTGTGAAGGTAGCATGCTTGCCTTGGTAGGGTGATGATGTGGGTTGGATTGACCTAGAAATCACCTTACTATAATTTCCAATTAAAACGAAAAAAATTTATGGCTAAGTATCCTCTATTGTTTCCCCTAATGTTGCATGACCTAACTATGTATTGTATTGAATGAAAACCTTATGTGGTTGAATAGTATGACTTAACTTGAAAGTTTGGGGATAATTTATATAGGTGATAAAGTTTAGAATGCCTTTGAAGTCCTTATGGTAAGTTATTGTAACCTCTTTGTTGCTTGAAAGGCTAAGATCCTCTTGAATATTGGGTTAAGTTGCTCTTAATTGGGTTTACCCTAAGTGGAGGATGGTGATGGATTAGTAAGGTGGTAGATATTTTCTACCTTGTCCTTCTATTTTTTCTTGAGATTGAATCTAATGAATTTTGGTAAGCTTTTTCACGAATAGAGTGTTGCATAAAGTATAAATTGCATGACCTTTACATGTTTGGTATTTCTTGATTGACACTATCTTAATCGTATTTTCAAGATTCTAGATTACTTGAAAAGAATTTTTTGACTTACTTGATGGTTTTCTCATGTTGATTGTGCATCTTGATATGCTAGTTGTGCATGTAACTTCATGAGATAAGGTAAGAACCATGTCTGAAGTCACTCTTAATGTGTAATGCTTATTCTTAGAATGAGAAATTGAGCCTCTTTAAAATGAAATAAGCTGACTCTCTTGAAAACTATGTGACTTCTATGATTTTGAAAGCATGATTGTAGGTTCACTTTGAAAGATGAAGGCAAGATTAGCTATTGTCCTTGTGTGTGCCTATAAATTGTAATACTTTCCCTAAATGATGCATGTTTATGAAAGCTAATGTTAGCTAGAAATTTAAATGTTATGAAATGGCTTACTATTTGTTGTGATGTTCTTGGTGTGACCTATCATTAAGACATCACTAGAAAGAAAACATCAGCATGCCATGACGAAAAGTTGACAAATTCTCATGTTACGTAAAGATGACCTTTGTGCATTTGCTTGGGTATGAACTCATGAGACATGTAAGTGGTTTGAGGAGAAGGAAATTCATCCATGGACACAAATTAACAGGGTAAGGTTGAGTATGATCCTCACAGCACTAGGTCTAACTAATAACAACCCATTGTCAATCTAATTAACTCAAGTCTATGTGCATTGAAGTATGAGCGCTAAAATGGCTTTTGAGTATTGTTTGAATCTGCCTATGTGTGACCTTACATTATGATCTCTTAAATAAAATGGAATGTAATTACCATGTAATGATTAGTAGAAGGGTGTTTCTCCTATGAACATGATAAGAGTTTATGTGTTTGATGTATTAAAGAGTGAGTGAATAAAAGTTTTGCTTGCTGGTATTCATTGAGTATTAAATGGCTTGAAGTTGTGTTCCTTGTAAGTTTTGTGAATTAAATTCTATATGATGATTTTATGAATGATGAGAATTGTTTTATAACTCATTGAAAGTCCTTGTTGTGATTAAAGTGTTCTAAATGTCGTTCGAGGACGAATGTTACCAAGTGGAGGATATTGTAAGACCCCCAAAATGAGTTAGGGTGTACAGATCCTCATTTGTGTAAATAATCTTGTTAACATTTTAATACAGTGCTTTAAAGTATTCTTGGGTGATTTGAAGTCATTTGGAAGTCAAACGACAAGGGACGACAAAGACGTTTCATGACTAGTCACCTAAGGACCTTATGTGTTTTTATGTGCTTATGTGTGTGTCATGAGCTTATGATGTCCTTGAATTATTAATAATGATGCATATAAGCATTGTATGTAGTTTCATGAAGTTTGGAGGTCAAACGTCCAAGAACGTCTAAGACATTCGAAAGTTAGCCCTTGAGACATTCATGAAGTATGAGTGCTTAAATGGCTTTTGAGGATTGTTGGAATATGCCTATGTGTGACCTTACATGATGATATCTTAAATAAAATGAAGTGTAATTACCATGTCATGATTAGGAGAAGGATGTTCCTCCTCTGAACATGATAAGAGCCTATGTGTTTGATGCGTTAAAGAGTAAGTGAATAAAAGTTTTGGTTGCTAGTATGCATTGAGTGCTAAATGGTTTGAAGTTGTGTTCCTTGTAAGTATGGTGCATTAAATTCTATATGATGATGTTATTAATTATGAGAAATTCCTTATAACTCATTGAAAGTCCATGTTATGATTAAAGTGTTCTAAGTGTATGCGAGGACGAATGTTCCCAAGTGGGGGATATTGTAAGACCCCCAGAATGAGTTAGGGTGTATAGAGTCTCAATTGTGACTATAAGATTTTTAACATGTTAATACAGTGCTTTAAAGTATGCTTGGGTGATTTGAAGTCATTTGGAAGTCAAATGACAAGAGACGACCAAGACGTTCGACGAGTAGTCACCTAAGGGGACTTATGGGTTTTTATGTTCTTATGTGTGTGTCATGAGTGTATGAGGTCCTAAAATGAGTAATAATGATGTTTATAATCAGTTTATGGAGTTTCATGAAGTTTGGAGGTCAAACGTCTAAGACGTTCGAAAGTTAGCCTTTGAAACATTCATGTGTGTCTTGCGTGTGACTTGCATGTTTGGACGTGTTGCGAGTATTTTTATTGGGTCAAAATGATTTGGAAGGTATAAAAATTATTAAGGTTTATATTTAAGTTGGAATCTCCCGGGTACAACTTTCCAAGGTCCCGGCAAAAGGGTCCACAAGAAGGACCCAAGGGTTGTCAAGACACAACCTTTGCAGTGTCCATCGACTGAACCAAACGACACATGGTTTGTTGACAAACGGCCCATCAATGGTAGTGTCAGCGATGGACACTTACTATAGATTAGACTCATCCAAAGAACATCCCATGGACCCAATCGACGAAGCCACAGACGGTCCGTTGATGGACCTACTGGGCGTCGATTGTGGTCATTGGTGCATGCTGTTGGAAGCTGCCTGGCGACTGTTTAATAAAAGGAGTGAATGGGAAAATTTACCGCACGTCCTTAATTGACCCTAATAGGTTTATTTAGTTATTTTTTTGTGTATATAAATGATCAAAACGTGATCAACCCATTCCCAAATAAATTCACACAAATTAGACTTTCCCTCCAAAAGTTTTCTATCTAGAACCTCCATTGATAGTGAAGCACAAGAACAGCTTGGAGCTTGGATTTCTATGGATTATTTATCATGTTTTAGCGGTTTTCATATATAAAAAGGTATGGTGATCCTTCATCTCTAAGTAACCTTTCACTTGGAGATTTAATCTCAAAGTTTTGAAAGAAGTATCACGATCAAATATCTTCTTATTCAATCTAGCCATGGGTTATTTCTAAAAGCATTTTAATGGCTTAATCATGATAAATTGATTATAATGTATTGGTTTTAAAGTGAATCTTAATAAAATTGCATTTTGAACCCATGTCCCTTCCCAAACTTGATTTAGCCCTTGCATGGGCGTGGTGATCGTGGCTATTTATTGGTAGATTTATGATTCCCTTACGTTGAATTGCTTATGTCTACTGTTATTTACGTGTATTGATGATGAAGGATCCATGTGGATTAACGTATGAAATTTGAACATTCTAGCTTAGATCTCCATGTGATTCACTGTACATTGATCTTATAATGTATAAAATCGGAATTTGATTATGATAGAATGTTTGTAGCTACTTCCTTAGGTTAATATCATGATTGAATTGTAAGTATAAATCTTGTATGATCAAAGTGAAGAAGGCTTGGTATAAGTATATCTAGATTCTTCTAGTCTAGGAATTGATAATGTTATGTAGGTGATGTGATCTATATTCTAAGATGAATAAAGCATGATTAACACTTAATTTATATCTATTTAGCTACTGCCTAGCACGTACATTATCAATACTTTGGGAAATTGGTAAGATGGCCTATATCCTTTAATCACTATTGAATTGATAGTTAGTGCGTATGTTTGTATCTTTATCTTGTAGGGATTTGTGTATGTTTTTGTTCATCTTAATGTATGTTTAGCTACTGCCTGATACTTAAATTGTTGATAAAGGCTTGTATTGATCAATGATGATCAAAGGTTGATGAATTGGTAAGAATGACTCTTCCTCTCTACTTTTCTATATTATTTTAGTTGATGAAGCCTTGTATGGCATTGTGTGGCATGGTCCACTTATGGTGACGGTGTTTACCTTATTGTCATTATATATGTGTTGACCATGGCCTAGAAGGCAAATTGATGAATATACAATATGTGGTTATGATGATCACACTATGTGAAGCTTATGCCTACTTTCCTACTCTAGTTGTTATCTCGGTTGTATGGCTATTACATGAGCATGTGTATACCTATGTTAGGGTAAAGTGTAGGTGCTTCCATTAAGGAGTTAAATGGATAATAATCCTCTACCTATGTACCTCTATGTAAATGTGTGAATAGCTAATATTATGAGTCTTAAAGTGTAATATGAAGTTAGCTTGCCTCCTATGCTAAATTGTGTTGTGTGGTCTATTCTTGAAAATATAATATGGTCTTAAGAGGGTGGCTTCCTCAATGTGTTGTTTATATCCATTATGTGATCATGTTGACCAATGTACACACACTCACACATTATGAATGCTTACAATGTAGTAAAGGTTCATACTGTCTAATGAAAGGTTGATCTCATATTCACTAAATGTCTACTACTATGCATGTAAGGTAAATGTATGTATGGTTTTCCTTGTGACCTTAAGGTGATGCATTGCACCAAGTATCACTAGAGGGTTACTTGGGAGGTTAATGAGTTAAAAGAAAAATAGTTCACTCTAAAGTGAACGGGGCTCACTGTAAAGTGACCCCAAATATGGCTTAAATTCTATGTGTGATCTTATATTATATTTGGCCTTTGAAAATGTCTATATGATGTATGTGAATGATACAAATGCTATTGTATAAATGTTTTATGAAGATTTACTCAAAAAGGCATGAAGTATGATTTCAAGAAAATGTTCCGTTTAAATGCATGTTTTTGCATGGTTGTCATACTTAGTGCATTCTTGTACTAACTCCATTCTTCTCTACTTTTTACACAATTATAGGTTATGGATGCTTAATGGATGTTTATATGATTAAGGAGCTTAATATGTGATTCCCAAGCTCAAGGAAAGGAATCCTTAAGTCCAAGGATGTCCTAATGATTAGTTTATTGTAATGTGTATAAAGTAATACTCATGTCTTCTGTTTTACGGGTCATATCCCTAACGTACTCTAATGTTGTTGAGTCTAAGATGGCAAAGAGACTTAGAGTATAAGTATGTAATATTACATTTTATATATATATATATATGAAGTAAGTTTCTAACATGTGATGCACTATGAAAAGTTTTAAATTTTCTGATAAATTTACTATGATAATGCGATGAATGATAGCTATGGGCTAATATAAGACCTCTGAGAGGTCAAGTACGCCATGTTACTTCTAGGGGTTCTCCCCGGATGTGACAGAGGGATTTCACAAGGATGAGTCCCCCTACATTCTATGATTCAAGTTTAAAGAAGACCCCCAAGATTTCACTAATGAAAACTTGGTACGTCTAATAGAGAGACAATAGGCCCTTAAGAGGTGGACCGGTGACATGGGAGATTTTCAAGAAAGTTTTTCATGATAGTAATTTCCTAGGGAGAAGATGGAATCCAAAGTGGTGGATTTCATCAACCTTCATCAAGGAGGTATTAGTGTTCTTGAATAATCTTTGAAATTCACTAAATTTTCAAAGTTTGCTCCTTCTTTGGTTTCCGATCCTAGAGATGAAATGATTCACTTTGTGACAGGAGTGTTGGATGATTTACAAGAGAAATTTCATTCGGCTATACTACATGATAATATGAACATTTCGCGTCTCATCGTTCATGATCAACAAGTGGAAGAGACAAGGGCTAAGAGAAAGAGTAGAGATGCTAAGAGGGCTTCCAATGATGGTGGTTCTTCAAAGAGTATGCTTTATATCCAAGACAAGTCTAGGTTTAAGAAGAGGTCTTCCAATGCTTTATATCCAAGACAGTCTAGGCTTAAGAAGAGGTCTTCCAGTCAAGTTCCTACCAAATTTCCCAAGGCTCATGATGATAGGGTGTCTGACCCTAAGTCTCAAAAGGAAAGAGGTACTAGATCTCCAAACAAGAAGTCGACTTGTGGAAAGTCTGGCAAGAAGCACTATGGTGATTCCTTGATTGGGACGGACAATTGCTTTGGGTGTAGCAAGAGTGGCCACAAGGTTAGGTACTTCCAAAATGTGAAGGGACAATACAAAGGTAGCAGTCAAGCTCAAGCTAGTGGTTCTAAGATGGATCCTCCAAAGAAGAATCCATTTTATGCACTTCGCTCAAGGGATGAACAAGAGAGTTCTCCCAATGTGGTGACTGCTATGTTACAAGTCTTCACTATTAATGTATATGCTTTACTTTATACGAGTTCTGCACATTCTTTTGTTACTACCTTGATAGATAGAAAGTTTGATATTTTGACCGATATTCTAAATGAACCTTTGGTAGGTCAGTCAGTGGTTGCAAAGAAGGTATATAGAAATTGTCCTATAATGTTGCCCAATAGAGTTATTTATGTTGAATAGGTAGAACTTTATATGGTCAATTTAAATGTCATTTTGTGGATGGATTTGTTGCATGATTGTTTTGGTTCCATAGATTGTAGAATTAGAATTGTCAATTTCAATTTTCCAAATGAACCGATTTTAGAGTGAAAGGGGGGTAGTTCTATTCCTAGAGGTCGTATCATCTCTTGTCTTAAGGATTGTAAAATTATCTCAAAGGAGTTCTATATCACATAGTAAGAGACAAAGATTTAGACTCCGAAAATCCTCTAATTGAGTTAGTCCCCGTTGTAAGGGAATTTCTGGAGCTCTTTCCTAATGATCTTCATGGAATCCTTCGCGAACGAGAAATTGATTTTGGTATTGACATACTACCAGACATAAAACCCATTTCAATTCCTCCTTATCGGATGGGTCCGGCCAAATTAAAAGAGTTGAAGTCTCAACTCAAATATTTCCTAGACAAAGGCTTCATTAGACCAAGTATTTCTCCATGCGTGCTCCAGTTTTGTTTGTAAAGAAGAAGGATGCGTCCCTTAGAATGTGCATTGATTATCGTTAACTCAATAAAGTAACTATTAAGAACAAGTATCCTCTCCCTTGGATTGATGACTTGTTTGTTAAACTCCAAGAGGCAAGCTACTTTTCTAAGATTTACTTGAGATCGGGGTATTACCAACTTAGGGTTAGAGGCGAGGATAAACGAAAAACGACATTTTGGACTAGATATGGTCACTATGAGTTCTTAGTAATGTTATTTGATCTCACTAATGCCCCGGCATCATATATAGATCTCATGAATAGGGTTTTAAGAAGTTATCTTGATCCATTAGTCATTGTATTCATTGACGATATCTTGGTATATTTAAAAAATAAAGGAGAACACATGGACCGTTTGATGGTGGTGTTACAAGTGTTTAAGGAGAACCAATTATTTGCCAAGTATAGCAAATGTGAATTTTGGTTGAGGTCTGATACGCTCAAACTTACTTCTCAAATAAGAAGTAAAGCGGTCCTGTCAAGTAAATAACCCAACTAGTGAGGTTAGGATCGTTCCCACGAGGAAAATAGTCTAGACTTAACTTCAACTTGTTATTACTATTGTTTGGTCAATGACTTCCTTGGAAAGTAAAAACAATAAAAGGGGGGTTTCTAATTCTAAATGAGTGAAAATAAATAACGCAATTGAAAGAGACACTTAACAGCTTTGAATGTTGGATTTTAATCAATTACTCAAAGTAACTAGGGTTTACGTGTTCCCCACAGGTTCATAACTTGATAATTCTAACTATAACAATTCTTTCCTAGTATCTTGCATGCAAAGTTTTAAGTTATGTATTTCAAAATCCTTGGTCCGGCATCTAGAAAATTTCACTCCGCACCTTGGTCCGGCTACGTGTGTTGCTTTCCTAAGCCTTATCTTTACCTCATATTAAGCATCGCATTCGATATTTGACTCAGTTATTACCTCGTACCAATCAATACTAGCCTATTAGATAGTATACACTAAATCTATGTTAATAATTCTTTTCCTATTATCTACCTCCTTGGTCCGGCAAGTAGCATTAAGGCGAGTTCTAACGTTGATCATCCGTTAAAAAGACTTCTAAGCGAAAGAATTATTAATACATGCAAGACACTTTTCTAGAATTGTTATTTTAGCTAGGGTTTATCTCATTATTTGCCTATGGTTCCCACAACCCTAGTTATGGAGTTTAGTTACTCATAGCCATAAACACAATATTCAAATATATTAAATAAGAATTCATGTACTTACTTCAATGAGAAAGAATAAAATCCAAAAGGTTGCTTGATTAATCACCAAAAATCACTTGCAAGAATTCTCAAAGTAATCAATAATCTCACGAAAAGTCTAATGATTATCAAGAATCTCACAATACAATGTTTACCAATACGGAGTTTTAACAATCTAAGAGTCTAACTATCAGGTGTCTAACCTCAAAAACGAGGTTTTTCGAACTATTTATAAAAAAACAAAAACCTAATTAAACAAGAATTCTAATTGCTGGAAATCTGCCAAAACGCGGCTGGGTCGACGGACCACGCGACGGACCGTCGTGGTCACGACGGACCGTCGTGGACTCCGTCGTCCCATACTTGTGCAATTTCTTCTGCTGCTCTCTTCATTCCCCTCGACGGCAAGTATGACGGACCGTCATAGGCACAACGGTCCGTCGAGGGTCTTCGTTCCAAAACACTTCAACTCTTGGAATCTGGGTACTGGGATTACTTCTCTGAACTTCATGACGAACCTGCAGGACGGACCGTCATAGACACGACGGACCGTCACAAGCTTCGTAACCCCACACTTGGTCAGACTTCCCCATCTTCCTTCAGCAGCTGCACTACGCTGCCACCTACGGACCGTCACAAGCACGACGGACCGTCATAAGCTCCGTAGGTGGTCTCTTCTGCATTTTTTCGCTCAAAATCTCCGCATTCAGCTTTGGACAGATTTCCTGCAAAACAAAGAGAAACTTATATCAAAATTAGCACAAAAAGGCTTTCGGACACACTAAACTTAAGGAAAAAGTATTAATTATACCGTGAAACCACGGTATATCAACACCCTCAACTTAAATTCGTTGTTTGTCCTCAAGCGACGCACTATGACTCACTACACAATCTTTGTACAATAGTATCCATGTTTTATCCTTTGCAATCATTTGGCTATCAATCCCGATTAATCTCATCAAATCTATGCATGCTATCACTATTAGGCTTGAATTTTTGTGGGATCAGAACATGACACAGACTCACCATGCATTAACACCTATCCTCTTCAATTTCTCACCGAGGTGCTAACAATTCTGGTATTGCAACTAATGTCCTCACTTTAGAACAAAATCCTCATTTTTCACACAATGATTTCAGTTTGAGTATAAGGATTACTTTTCAACACTCGCTCTCAGAACAAAGTCACACTCATTCATACCTATTGCCATAAGCTTGCCCTTATTTTCACTGCCTTAAGTTCGCTATACAACCCTTAGGATCACGATAGGACTTTCTTAGCTTGTAACATAGGCTCAGGGTCAGGTAGGGTATATTTAGGTATACTTTAGTGACTTTTTGCCCTCCTTGACATATCGGCTAAACCTTCCACTTTCTATCATTTTATCTCTCCCAGTTTCTCATATTCTTTCACCTTGCTATTTTCCCTTCTTTCTTCATTTGTGTAAGTGACTCTCTTCTTTTCTTGCTTGTATTTGTTGTATTTTTTGTATATTATTGTTTTTTTTTATTTCACTTTTCTTTCAACTGATTCTTGAGTCACTTTACTTTTGTTCTTTCTCTCTCTTTGTTCTTTCAACCCCACTTTCCAGAGCATTCCTCATAATAGCCACCCTCAACTCATGGCTTTGCCATGAGTCAAGGTACACAATACCCAAAGTTGGGTCAGGGCCAAAACGAAGGTTGTTTACTGCATTAGCCACCCTCAACTTATGCTTTTGGCATAAGCTGAGGTGCACATGTCCAAGGAGGGACCAGGGCCAACACATTGTTCCCAGAAAAGATCAGTTGGGGTGAAAAAGAAAGGTCTAATTTAAGCTCAAATCATTTGGATCAAAGAAGGATAAATTTCATTTGGTTTCTTTTATTTAGGCTAGAAATGGGCTTTATTGAATAAGGGCCTATGATCCTTTCCTAATTGTCTGTTACAGCTTACTTTTAGCAGGACTAACCAGGCAAGTTCTAGCTCAGTACCAATAGTGGACTATTCAAAATTTCCTCACACTCACTTGACATCTCATCACTATACCAGATTGTCAGACACCTAGTTCGAATTTAAGACTTAGGGTAATGCAATGGTGTAACTCTATTTCATGCTTAGAGCCACACAATTATCAGTTACTATGCCTAGTCATGCATTTTTTTCAGTTTATCAGGATATCATTTTAGCCATCATGCTCTAGAATTAAACTATGTACAAAAGATATAAACATGCCGGTTCAACAGAAAAAGTAATCAGTCTTTTGGGGAAAAAGAACACAGGCAAGAAAACCCCAAAAGAGGATAGTGAATTGGGCTACTCAGACTTCACCCTAACACTCACTATCCATTTACCCCACCCCCAACAAAAAAGCATGCAATTGTCCCCAATGCATAAAAATGTAAATACTAGAGTGGTAGGTGAAGCAAACCTGTGGCGCAAAGCGCCGTCGATCAGCAAGATGGTGGGTCCGGTTCCCCGGAACCCACGTCCTCTGCAATCTGGACACCCTCAGTGGTGTCCTCAGCAACAACCGCACCATCAGTAGTGCCTCCAGCTATATCTACAGTGCGGGAGCTAGACGCCCCAGCCGCTAACTCTGACGCTCTCATCTGGTGCGCCGCCTCCTCAGCAAGTGAGGCTCTCCGCGCAGCCTCCATCTCTCGGCGCTCCTTCTTCCTTGATCGCGCCTCGTCCTCTGCTCGACCCCTACGCCTCTTGGCACTCTCTCGAGGGGGAGGTGGTGGAATTTCTGAAGTAGCAAAAAGGGCCGCCAACACGGTGTCCTCAGCAGGCTCGACAGAAGGGGCCTCAGACTCCGGCACCCTAGCCTCTAAGATCGTGTCGATGTCTGTACGAAGACTGTCGACTGCAGCCTGAAGAGTCGCCACATCTACCGGAGGGGCTGGTCGGGCTAGCACTCTCAACTCGAAGGCGTCCAGGCGCTGGTTAACCTCAGCGATCTTCCGCTCTGTAAACTGCACCATTTTCCTCTCTAGGCGCTCTTCGGACTCAGCAATCGACTTCTGCATCCACGGCTGGATATGATGCAGAAGAGTGGCCATTTGTGCCTCTAGTTTTTGGACCCTTGCAAGCGGGACCAGTGTCGGTAGAGGGGCTGTGCGAGAGGAGCTCGGGGCTGTGCTACTACCCGGGATAGACTCGACCGGGGTAGTGTCAGTGGACGCCTGTGTAGCTGTGCGGGCCTGAGCTACCGTATCAGCAAGATCATCAGCAAGTGGGGGCAGCTCTGGACGGGGCCCTCTGCGTGGGGCCAACTCATTGGCCTCGTCTCTGATGAGGCCGACGTCAACGGTGCCCTGCGGGGTCTTCAGCTGATCTATGTGCCATATGGGCACACCTGCGGACCTGCAAAGGGCAAAGATCATGCACGGGAAGGGGTAGGTGGTAGTGACCTTGAATGCCCTCTCGTGCATGACTGCCTGGAGAAGCCATGCGAAGTCCACCTCGAATCCGGCTATCATCGCCGCCATCAACACTGCTCGATCCCAGGTAACGATGTTGTCAGCAGCTGTGGGGGAGAGGCAGTGACGGACAAGCAGCCACAAGAACTTTGCTGTGAACGTGAGGTTGGCCTTCTTGATGGCCCCCTTCGGCTCAGTCACCCAATCGGCACCCTCTCCATCTACTGACAGGTGCAGGGCCATCCACCTCTTGGTGGTCTCTCTCAGTGATGGCTCGCGCAAGAACTGGCCATCCTTAACTATCTGCCAGCGGTAGTCGAACTCGGCAGTGAGGGGGGTCCGAGAAGCATCAATACTCTCGCCGTATAGAAACCGGCGGATGGCTGGCAAGGAAATGTCAACCTGTACGCCCCGGACTCGGACCTGCTCCAGTGGGGCCTGTTTAGCGGGGGCAGCCCGCCTATCGATCTGTGATCGGAGAGTCGCTACGTAGGATGCGTAGAACTCTCGGACCATTTCTTCGCTGTATCGTCCCAACGGACGTGCTGTCCACTCCAAGCGATGCCTGGTGAAGAGATTGTGGATTTCAGGCATCGCTGGGAGGCTCCCTTTAAGTATCCGCCGTCCAAAGTGAGTGTCCGATTCATTACTCCTTTATCAGTGAGGAACTTGGCGTCGGAGTAGACTTGAAACTGCCCGTCGACACACCACCGGTTGGGCTGGTCAGTGGNAGTACGAGTAGTGGCAAACAAGACAGGCAAAACCATACGAAATAAAACATTGAAAATAGTGTGTCATTTCTATTGAAACTGTATAACACGACGGGCGTGGTGACGGCTCGTCGTGGCTATGACGGACCGTCATGAGGTCCGTCGTGTTTTACTTAGTCTATNATGAACTGTCAGCCTCATCAGACGAGGCCTACGCTGCAGCGGTGGCGGGTGCGGGAACCTCAGCAGAGCTAGAGGCTTCCTCGGACCATGATACTCCTAAGGAGCCAGATGCTCCTTCCTCATTTGTGGCTGACCCAGAGGGTGTGCCGGTCAGTGTGCGCTCCTCATCAGACTGGGAGGCAGTGACTACGCCGGACGCCACCTTTTTGGGTGTGGCTCTGGGAGCACGCGCAGCACGGGAAGGGGCGGAAGTGCCTGGGGGCACGTACTCAGGGTCACGCTCATCATCAGAGCCAATGACCATGCGGGCAGACGGGGCGACAGACTTCGATCGCCCGCGTGCGTAGGTGCGGTCTTGCTTGGGTGCCATAGTAGATAGTACCTGTAAAGGATTGATATTAGTATGAGTAGTGGCAAACAAGACAGGCAAAACCATACGAAATAAAACATTGAAAATAGTGTGTCATTGCTATTGAAACTGTATCACACGACGGGCCTGGTGACGGCTCGTCGTGGCTATGACGGACCGTCATGAGGTCCGTCGTGTTTTACTTAGTCTATGTATATATAAAGAACCCTGAAGGAGAGTCTCTGACTAGCATGACGGTATATGCAGGACGGACCGTCACAGGTACGACGGTCCGTCGTAGGTGTCCGTCGTAGGACACTTGAAAAAATATGGAGACCCTTAGCAGAGGAGTCTCTGATCATCATGACGGTCGTGCAGGATGGACCGTCGTGGCTATGACGGTCCGTCACATGTGTCCGTTGAAGGACACTTAGAAAAAGTGAGAGACCCTTAGAAACAGGGTCTCTGACAACCAGAACGGTTGTGCAGGACCGACCGTCGTGAAGACGACGGTCCGTCGCATGTGTCCATTGGGAAACACTAGGGGGAAAAAATGAGAGACCCTTAGAAATAGGGTCTCTGACAACCGGAACGGTTGTGCAGGACGGACCGTTGTGAAGACGACGGTCCGTCACATGTGTCCGTTGGGAAAGGGTGCTAGGGCTTTTGGAACGGACGCTACGACGGTCCGTCGTGGGTACGACGGTCCGTCATCGGGGTCTCGTTCTGAATAACATTGACAGAACTGGGGGTACCCCATGCATCCCCGATGAACCCATATGGTCTTGTATTGTTTTGGACCTACGTTTGTCTATCCCAACTATCTAGGAAACTAGCAATGCAAAAGCACCTATGTCTAGGGTTGTCAACATGGCAAATTCAAACATTTTGAACCTAGGTTTAGACATAATCATATAAAGGAAACAACATACTACGAAGAACTAAGCTAAATACTAACTAGTAAACAAAAAGGCAAGATAAATGAGTATAAATTTAGAGACACATACCTTAGAAATGGAGAAAAAGCAAATGGACAATTACTCAGTTGGCAAGGTAGACACCTACAGCAGCAGCTCCGACTAGTAGATGATAATTCTAGGGCTTTGGAGAATTGTGGGGGAACAATGATCGAGGGGGAGAATATGGAAGTTGAAAAGAGAGGGAAGTGGGAGGAATAATGAAGTAATGGGGTGAAATGAGGGGTTGGGGGGTTTAAACGGTCTGATTTTGAAAAAGGGTCCAGCCGGGTCGGGTTGGGTATAATTCATTAATCGCGCGACGGTTCGCCGACGACAGTCCGTCGCAGTTGTGACGACACGTCGTTGGTTCCGTCGTGTGTGCCCTAGTTTCAAAATAATAGAAAAACGTACCTGGTACGACGGATGCATACGACGGTCCGTCACAGCTGAAACGGTCCGTCGTTGTATCCGTCAGTGACTGCTGCAGAGTAATTTTCTGCAGAATTTCCTGGTGATGTGCCTGCAAATTTAAAAACCCATTAGTAGAAAAATGCTACCATTACTAAAAAGACTATAAGTATTGGGTTGCCTCCCAACAAGCGCCTGATTTAATGT
>NC_028638.1:11844708-11845544 GCF_001406875.1 Solanum pennellii | reverse complement strand
AGATCTTTCATAAATTTGGCATAACCGGGCATTTGTTCTAGAGCTTCTACCAAAGGGACATTGATAGAAAGTTGCTTCAACATTGTTATGAAACGACGGTATTTACCATCCTCGGTCTTTTTCGCTATTCTCTGAGGGAAAGGTGGTGGTGGCCTAGGCATGGGAATTACCTCCTATACTTCTGCATCTTTTCCATTACAGTCCTCTGCTTCACCACTACCCTTTACCACATTATCATTATTCTTTCTCACATTTTCCTCAGTAGATGGCATAGGTGGGTCAATGGTATGCTTACCACCCCGAGTAGTGATTGTCATACAGTGCGCATCATTCTTTGGATTTTGGACAGTGTTGCTAAGAAGAGTGCCCGGTTTTCGTGTGTTCATAGTTGCAGATAATTGGGCCAATTGTAACTCAAGTTGCTTAATCGATATTGCATGTGTATCAACTTTTTGCCCAATTTCCGCTAAATCACCCCTTAACTCTTTAATGTGCTCATCACTAGCATCGAACCTCCTCATCATTTTGTGCAACATATCCTCAACTCGCGCTATACTATCTCCACCATCCCTAGGAGTAACTTCACGATTTTGAGGAGGGACATAGGGCCCATTCCTGTCGTTTCTATTAGCATAGTTACCCCTGTTAAAGTTGTTGTCGCGGTTGTAGTTTCCATCTCGGACATAATCACCCTCACGATTGTAGTTACCATAGTTTCGACCTTGGTTCCCTTGACCTTGGCGCCAATTATCCTGATTTGAGCCTTAAGCGCTTGGTCGGAAACCCCCCGTCTGCTCATTTACTGCATAAGTATCCTCCGCATAATAACATTCATC
>NC_028638.1:11810464-11842020 GCF_001406875.1 Solanum pennellii | reverse complement strand
TTGCTGGAAATCTGCCAAAACGCGGCTGGGTCGACGGACCACGCGACGGACCGTCATGGTCACAACGGACCGTCATGGACTCCATCGTCCCATACTTGTGCAATTTCTTCTATTGCTCTCTTCATTACCCTCGACGGCAAGTATGACAGACCGTCATAGGCAAAACGGTCCGTCGAGGGCCTTCGTTTCAAACACTTCAACTCTTGGAATCTGGGTACTGGGATTACTTCTCTGAACTCCATGACGAACTGCAGGACGGACCGTCATAGCCACGACGGACCGTCACAAGCTTCGTAACCCCACACTTGGTCAGACTTCCCCATCTTCCTTCAGCAGCTGCACTACGCTGCCACCTACGGACCTTCACAAGCACGACGGACCGTCACAAGCTCCGTAGGTGGTCTCTTCTGCATTTCTTCGCTCAAAATCTCTGCATTCAGCTTTGGACAGATTTCCTGCAAAACAAAGAGAAACTTATAAAAATTAGCACAAAAAGGCTTTTCGGACACACTAAACTTAAGGAAAAAGTATTAATTATACCGTGAAACCACGGTATATCAATGTCGGTGGTGTTTTTTGGTTATATCATCTCTAGTGTGGGAGTTGAGGTTGATCTAAGATAAAATGAGGCGGTGAAGAATTGGCCTAGACCATTGACTCCAAATGACATTAGGAGTTTCTTGGGTGTAGTGGGTTTATATAGGAGGCTTGTGGATGGATTTGAGTCCATTGCATCTCCCTTGACTACTTCGACCCAAAAGAGTATGAAATTTGAGTGGTTAGAAGCGTGTGAGAGTAGCTTCCAAATATTGAAAGATACGCTTACTTTCGCTCCGTTGTTGACTTTACCGGAGGGTACCAAGGGCTCCGTTTTATATTATGATGCATCACGAGTGGGTTAAGGGTGTGCGATTATGCAACATGCGAATTTAGTAGCCTATGCCTCTAGGCAACTTAAGGTGCATGAGACAAATTACCGAACTCATGACCTTGAGTTAGAGGTTGTGGTATTTGCCTTGAAAATATGGAGACATTACTTGTATGGTGTCCATGTGGATGTATATACCGACCACAAGAGTCTACAATATCTGTTTACCTAAAAGGAGTTGAATCTTCGACAAAGAAGGTGGTTGGAATTCTTGAAAGATTTGGACATGAGTGTTCTCTACCACCGACGGCAAGGACAATGTGGTTGTGGATGCTTTAAGTCATATGACTATGGGTAGTTTGTCTCAGTAGATGAAGACAAGAAAGACCTAGTTAAATATGTTCATAGGTTGACTAGATTGGGTGTTAGATTGGAAGATTCTCCGAATGGTGGTTTTATGGTCCATCATAACTCCGAGTCATATTTGGCGGTTGAGGTGAATTCCAAACAACACCTTCATCAAACATTGATGGAGTTGAATGAACCGGTTCTTGGTATTCTTAGTGAGTCATTCTCCTAAGGGGGATGGTGTCTTGAGGTATCAAGGAAGGTTGTGCGTTCCCAATATAGATGGTTTGAGGAACCGGATTGTTGAGGAAGCTCATGGGTCCCGTCACTCCATTCATCCGGGTTTGACAAAGATGTCCATGTCCTTAGGGAAGTGTATTAGTGGGAAGGCTTGAAGAAGGACATAGAGGATTTTGTTGTAAATTGTCCAAATTGCCTACAGTGAAAGTCGAACACCAAAAGTCAGGTGGTTTTCTTCAATATATCCAAGTTCCTACTTGGAAGTGCGAAGACATCAATATGGATTTTATCGTAGGTTTGCCTCGGACATAAAAGCAATATGACTCCATATGGGTGATTGTGGATAGGTTGACCAAATCCGCTTATTCTATTCCCATCAAGTCTGCTTACTCAGCGGAGGATTAGGCAAGGAACTTCATAGATGAGATTGTATGTTGACATGGTATTCCATTATCCATCATATCGTATAGGGGTCCATAATTCACATATAGGTTTTGGAGGTCATTCCAAAAAGGGTTGGGCACCATTGTGAAGCTAAGCACTGCTTTTCATTCTCAAACAGATGGACAAGCGGAGCATACTATTTGAACCCTAGAGGATATACTTAGATCTTTTATAATTGATTTCAAGGGAAATTGGGATAACCAATTGCCTTTGGTGGAGTTTGCTTACAACAATAGCTACCATTCATCAATATCCATTGCTCCCTATGAAGCCTTGTATGGTAGGAGGTGTAGATCTCCTATTGGATGGTTTGAAGTAGGTGAGTCTTCACTTTTGGGTCCCAATTTGATTTTTATGACTTTGGAGAAGGTTCATATCATAAAGAATCGCTTGAAAACAGCCTATAGCCGGCAAAAGTCTTATGTCAACCATAGAAGAAGTTGAATATCTAAAAATTTCGCCTATGAAAGGGGTGGTCAGATTTGGCAAAAAAGAGAAAGTTGTGTCCTCGTTATGTGGGTCCCTATGAAATCTTGCAAAAGATTTGTAAAGTTCCATGAGTTGAGGTTTTCTAGTGAATTGGCTTCGCTTCATCTGGTGTTCCATGTTCCTGTGCTTAAGCAATGTATCGGTGATCCCGAGTCCATTCTTCCTATTGAGGGTATTGGTATACAATAGAACTTTTATTATCAGTAGGTTCCTTTTCAAAACCTTGATTGGCAAGTAAAGGAGTTAAGGAACAGGAAGGTGGCTTTTGTAAAGGTTTTATGGAAGAATCACCTAGTTGAGGGTGCAACGTGGGAGGCTGACACACCTCAGAAATTATATGACCTTGAATAGAGCTTCAAAAAATTACCAGTGAGGATTCTAGACCTAAATAAGTGTAATAAACTAGTCTAAGAAGTGTTAGAACCAAAACATTAAGAAACGACCATGACGCTCGGAAACTAGCGAAATTGAAATAGTGAACATCCTTAGGTCATGGGAAGGTTTGGGAGTGTTTTATGAAGTCTAATACTTTTTAAAAAGTCTTTACATAGGTAAAATAATGTATATAGGTTTGAAATGTTGAGGTCCGGCCCCCAAGGATCACTCGAGGGGTCCGCGAAGGGAACCCACTTTGGATCAAGCAAGCTGCCAAGAGGCACCAGATTTTGTGCATGGAGGGAGCATGTCTGCATCGCGGACTTGGCACACCCAAGGCCAAAAGATTGGTCTACAATGCGGACACATCGCAGACTCTTCTGTTTCAAAAATTATTTTTGCAAATCTTGCGGGAACATCTCCGCAACGCGGATTTGTTCCCCGATGAAAAATCTGAAATTTGAATTCGAGTTTGACTTCATTAAATGGTCAATGTAAGTGAGGGGTACTTTGGGTATTTTAGGGGAGGGTTATATATTGATTTTCCTTCTGTTTTCCCTCAAAATAACTCACTCAAATCAAAACCCTAAAACAAATCCGAAAAGCTCTCCCTTCTCTCTACATTCTCTCTACTCATCCTCCATTGAAGAAGCTTTCAAGGTTGAAGAAGAAGACCAAATTCTTCAACTTTATACTCAATTTCATCGGATTCATCTTTAAGGTATGGTTTCTTTCACTCTTTGGATCCTTTTTCCCAAGAATTCACTCAACAAGATGATTTCTAAATCCCCCCAAATCTAGGTTTTTCGTCTACACATGGGTCTTGTCGCAACTCGAAACCACACCCTAGAAGTTAGGGTAAAATCTTGGATTGTAACCGGCATCGTCGACCTCTCAGAGGTCTAAGACAAGCCCTTTCATATCATTCATTGCATATAAATAGTAAAAGTTAGTGCGGAATTAAAACTTTTCACAAAACATAATATAGTCTTCAAAATCTCTTTAATATAAAAGTAGTAGGAAATACAAAGTCTCAATCTCATCACCTTAAGACACAAGAATACTTGGGACACGGCCCATACATCAAAATAAGAATATACAAATACTAAGTCTATTACAATACTTCAATAAGAAACATAAAAGACATACATGCCCTCGAGTCAAGTGAGGACATACCTCAACTTCTCTTTAACGATCTTCTAAGTCCAAGTCTTCACTTATCAAAGATCCTCATCTAACAAGAACTATATAGATAGATAAAAGCATGGAGTTAGTACAACCACATGTAATAAGTATGGCTTATGCATAAAAATCATAAAAACGAACTTTATTGGAAATATGCATCTTATCATTTTTCAAATCATATTTAATCATAATAACATCATAATTAATTTAGAAACACATAAGATACTTCTAGCATGTAATTTTCTCACTTAAAGTTATCCTAAGATTCACTTAAGTTACACAAAGAGAGGCCGCCCATACACCCTCTCTAGATGTGCCTAAACGATCCTTAGGATTACTTATAGTGAGTCACATACACACTTCAAGACATCAAACATATCAACATATAGACACTATGACATTTCCTCATCAAGGCTATCAAAAGACTTATTTAAGTAGGTCAAGAAGATAACGTCCATGATTGACCTCTTCAAGACTACCTAAATAATATTTATGACTTCCTAAGTTTGGATCATGTCCACATAATCAACATCTTCCCTAATTAGAGTCATTTTTAAGACTCGTCTAGGTAAGATACGAAGTGAACATTCCTATGCCCCCTTCACACCTTAACTAGACAACCCTTAACTACTCTAGATAGGTACTTATTCCTTTTACATACTCCATAACATAAGTCATTAGTTCATTAGTTCATTAAGACTCATACATCACATAAAGGACATTCAAATAATGGTCTTAGACAAGACCTAGGAACTCCACATAACACCTTCAAAGTCTATTGGGAAATGTCTAGATAGCGTCCCATACCACCACCTAAACCTCATAAACTCTTCTAATGCTAATAGGTATTCGATGTGATGAGAATAGGCAATAACCGACATAGAGCATGATAGCTAGACATGGAATCCGGAGTTCTATCCTACTCCGATGAGGTTGTTCTACTTGCCGATTGTAGAACTTAGACACATCCCATGTAGGTACATGGTTAAGGAATATAAAGGGCATCCTTTGTAATCTAGTCTGATACTTAACAAGAACTATCTTCCCTTACCATAATCACTCGGTGCTAGCCTTCGTTCTCATAGAGTAATTCATACATTAGGTTCACATAAAAGTGTTCCATAACAAGTTCATAACCCAATCACATTTACATTACCAAGGAAGGTCCACTAGGGCTACCTCATAATGGCGACAAGAAGCTCATGAAGACTTTTGTAAGTGTTAATATGATGCCGCTCCAGCCAACTAACCTTAAGTCCATCATTCCTTTACTTTGAAGGATACCATTACGTCTTACACATCAATCAATCTGAACCTTACCCTTATGTCAAGGTTTGCACATAAGAGACTCTCATAACATCATTTAAGGTCAAATGTCATTCATACATTCACGACTAAGTGTTATAACACCCTAAATCAAGACATCACATATTCATAACCATATACATATCAAGCAAGAGATACAAGTCAAATAAGACAAGACATCACATACTTCACTTTTAACACATAATACAAGTCATTTATGAAACAACCGAACACCTTCAAGTCATCCTATATATAATCATAACATCATTAATATACTCCACATAGACTCATAAGGTCAATTGGTAATAACCAAGACTTAACCTAACACTATACTCATAATGTCAAGTCAAAGTCTAACATAATCCCTTAAGGCAACATAACTAGAAGAATTCATATATGACTATATAACTTCACGTGTAGATAGATAATTTCATGCTTCACATAATAAAACTACACAAATAGCCACATAACTTCAAGTAGTTTCCAATAATACCATGCTCATAATATTGCATAAAGTAACGCCGACAAGGCCACGTCAATTGCAAGTAAAACACATAACACCGCCACCATAAGTGGACCATACAAATCACAATAGAATCAAAGTATAAATAATATCAAATTAAGGAAAACCAGGCAGCATACATTTACTCCCTTATCCACACTTCAATTCAATGCTAAATCGACCATTTTATCATCACAAGGCCCTTACCATGGCCATAACCAACAATTCAAGCAATAATCATAAAATACAATGAAATGTCTATCAATTCAATCTAGGTTTAACAATCTGGGATTAATTAGATAACAATTGAATATAATCCTTATATCATTAGAAAGCCTATAAGAAAATACATAACAATTCATCAATATTAGCTTAATATCAAGTAACCCACATTATAGTCAAAAACTAGGGTTCATCAGTTTACATGGTTTCATAGGTAATTTAGATTGAAATCATCAATAAAATATCAATTATATCATAATTCAATGTTTAGAAATCACTTATGCAAGAACCCATAGTAGAATCATGAAATTGGACAATTATTCACTTTAGAAAACTTTGAAAAACATCTTGAGTGTTGGGCTCCTTGATGAAACGGGTTTCAAGGATAAAAAATCATACCTCAAGGATTATAATTCTTCACTTTTATGAAGAATTTTGACACAAAAACCCCTCACCAATCTGCCTCTTCAAGTTGGACTTCAATGGAGGTTTTGGGATATTTTCCAAGTGTTTTGGGTTTATGATTTTGACGAATGAAGTCTTCCATGTGATTAACCCTTATATACTTAATTAAAATACCCAAATAACCCTTAAATAACCGTCCATGAATTATTTTACAAGTGGGGTGAATTGGTAAGTGGACAGCAGCCTGCGCAGGAACACAGGTGCGTGCGACGCCTGCCCTTGATGGGGCGTCACAGCCACGACGGGCCATCACAGGCCTCCGTCGGTGGTAACAGTGGATTTACAAGCTTCCATTCTTCACACAAGGCTAAATCCCTCACGATGGGACCCTTTGACGGGGTGTCACAGCCACGACTTGCCGTTGACTGCTCCGTCGCCAGGGTCTGCCTGGGACAGCCTGCACACTAATTTCTGGTCCTTCCTCAAGGACCCTTTGGTGGTCCTTGGGGATAATTTCCCAGAAGTCCAACCCAAATACGATCGTAATATAATTTTAACACCTCTCACATTAATTTCATCCAAAACGAACATGTAAAACTCGACGAAACACGCCTAGACGTACAAGGTCGACTCAAGGCATATCCAAACGTTAGTAAATCCGGATTTCCTAGTTATGTGTTCATGTTAGTGAGTAAAGGTTTCTAGAAACAATATCCTTGACCCTAAACTATGTTCCCACATAGGACTCTAGCTTAGTGGATCCACATTTATAGATACGTATAAATGGTTACACCTTAGGCAAGTGTTAATCCTCTCTTTTCAGTGTAGGAGTAGAACATTGGATTACATGTAGTTTTCATGGTCTCATTTACCTAATGTAAAAGTAAATGAACAAGTTAAGTATGTAAACTCTTAATAGGGTTTTCTTTAAGGATACTACATAGGGTGAGGGAGGGTATGAGACTTCTCTCACTCATTGCATATGTGGGATCCTAAGGGATGGTAATACTAGTGTTCTTTTATGATTATGACTATGTTTATAAGCGATGATTAGTATTCATGTATTAATCATGTTATGATGACTTCAGAGAATATGTTGTAAGTATGAAGTGGGTTGCTTAATGTGCCTTGGAATAGGATTATGGGGTTCTATCTTTGGCATTGCAGAAATATTGCTTGGATAATCTACATGTTGGATTGTTATTATGTGGAATTTACTTATTATGCTTCTTATATATGCACGTTGAGTTAAATTGATAGAAAGAATGATTTCGACTAAATTGTCATTTTCTCATGCATTAATGATTTTTGTGCACAGAAGTCATACTTAGTGCATGTAGTTTTTACTAACCCATATTTTCTCCCTTTTTCCCAAATATTTTAGGTTCAGACCATTGAGGAGATTTGTGGTCATTGAAGAAGAAGGCTTGGCTCTTTCCTAAGTCAATTGGTGAGTCTTCATAAGTAGCGAGGTTAGAGCCACTCATCAAGCCTTATTAGTTTTGTTTATGTTTGAGATAATTATTCCATTCTAATGTGGAGACTTCATTGTATCCGATATGACATATATTAATAGACTAAGGGCTATGCCGAAACTATTGTGATTCACTTTATAGATGGTTTAATGTGAGACAAAGTATTAGACTAAATTCCTATAAGTTGGTTATGTTGCCTATGCGAGAATCCTAAGTTAGCTTAATGTGTAAGAGGTCTATGTCAACCTCATGAAGTAGACATAAATGAAAAGTTTTAATTTTTTCTGATATTTTTTATCTATGATGTTCTATGATGTATGCTAAGGGCTTGTCTTAGTCCTCTTACGGGACGACGACTCGGTTTACGCCTAGGGGGTACTTTGGGTCGTAACAATATTGGTATCAGAGCATGAGGTTGAGTAATCTTAGGATTTATGTCTCACTAAACCACGTCTATGTAGGGTCTTATTCCTTATTGTGAAGCGCGCCAAACTTATTAATGATAGACTATGTGATGCATAGGAACTTTCACTCTCTTGTTATTCCTTAGTCGTGCCTAAGAGTCTTAACTCTATCTAGTCCTTTCTTCTAATCCTTTTATTGTGATTATAGGCGATGAATACAAGGAGGAACAATTCTCAAAGGGCCGTAGAGGAGAATTTGAACGAGGTGGTTCCCCCTCAAGCTCCTCAAAATCCTCAAGTTCCTATTGAAGAAGGGGCTATGCCTAATGTTAAGATAAGGTCCGTCATTCATAGCTTGACTCAAGTGTTGTCTATCCAAGTTACTAGGAATGCAAGGGTGCAAGTGAACCCCAATGTTAACAGCACCTCTTCAAGAATTAGGCATTTCACAAGGATGAATCCCCAAATTTCTACGGTTCTAAGGTGGAGGAGAACCTACAAGGGTTCATTGACGAAGTGTTCAATGTTCTTGATGCAATGGGTGTTTCTTTACAACAAATGGTGAAACCAGTCACCTACCAACTCAAAGTTGTAGCTCAAGTGTTGTATGAGTAATGGAAAGATGAGAGGCCAGTTATAGAAGGTCAGATTACTTAGGGAGCTTTACAGAAGACTTTCTTTGATAGGTTCTTTTGCTTGGAACTAAGGGAGAAAAAAATGCAAGAATTCATCAACCTTCATTGAGGGGGTATGAGCGTAAAGGAGTATAATATCAAGTTCACTCAACTATCAAAGTATGCTCGTACTATAGTTGTGGATTGTAGGGCCAAGATGAAAAAAATTGTCCTAAGGTTATCCGATCATGTGGTTAATGAATGTAGGTTGGCAATGTTGATTCCTATCATGGACCATGCCGAACAAATTGAGGAGAAAAAGCTTAAGCAAGTTGGTAGAGAGTTGAAGAAGGTAAGAACCGAAGATGGGAATTCCTCCAAGAGTAAATTTGAGATGCAAGACAAACCAAGGTTCAAAAGGAGGTTTTCCAACCAAGGCCCTCCTAATGTTCCAAGGGTCAACAAGAGCAAGGTGTTTACTCCTAATCCCCAAGAGGGGAAAGGTGGTGGTTCTTATGTTGCGAAGCCTCTTTGTTCAAAGTGTTGTAGAAAACATGATGGTAAGTGCCTAGTTGGCACTGGTAATTGCTATTGTTGTGGCAATATTGGTCACATGAAGAGAGATTGGCTTATGATGAAAACTCAAGAAAGGTAAAATTCTCAATCTCAAACAAGTTCCCTAAATCCGGATGCTCCTAAGAAGAATCATTTTTGTGTTCTCCAATACCAAAGTGATCAAGAGAGCTCCGTGGTCACTTGTATGTTAAAATTATTTTCCTTTGATGTATATGCTTTGTTAGATCCGGAAGCTACATTGTTATTTGTGACCCCTCTTGTAGCAATGAAATTTGAAATACTACCCAACATATTAGACGAACCTTTTTTGGTTTCTACCCCGGTGGGTGATTCTGTGGTGGTTAATAGAGTCTATAATGGTTGTCCTATTTCCTTGGCGAATAGAGTTACATTAGTTGACTTGATAGAACTTGATATGCTAGATTTTGATGCTATCTTGGGTATGGATTGGTTGCATGCTTGCTTTGCCTCTACTGATTGTATGACAAGGATAGTGAAATTTCAATTCCCAAATGAACCCATTTTTTAGTGCAAGGGAGGAAACTCAAATCCTAGGGGTAAGATCATCTCATGTCTAAAAGCTTGCAAATTGATTGCAAAGGGTTGTCTCTACGACATAGTAAAAGTTAGGAATCTTGAATATGAGCTTCCTTCCATAGAGTCGGTACCTGTAGTGAAGGAATTTACGGAGGTCTTTCCTGATGACCTTCCCGGAGATTGACTTTGCCATAGAATTGTTGCAAGATACGCAACCTATTCCAATCCTTCCTTATCGGATGGCCCTGGAAGAGTTGAAGGAGCTAAAGGCGCAACTCAAAGATTTGTTAGAAAAGGTATTTATTCAATCGAGCATATCTCCATGGGGTGCTCCGCTATCGTTTGTAAAGAAGAAGTGGGTCGTTGAGAATGTGCATCAACTATCGTCAACTAAACAAAGTCACCACAAAGAACAAGTACCCACTCCCTAGGATTGATGACTTGTTAGATCAACTCCCAAGAGCGAGTTACTTTTCGAAGATTGAAATCAGGTCGGGTTATCATCAACTAAGAGTAGGGGAGGTTGATATTTCTAAAATGGCATTCTAAAAAAGATATGGTCACTTTGAATTATTGTGATGTCGATCTAACAAATGCCCCGGCACTATTCATGACCTTATGAATCGAGGTTTTAGAAGTATATTCATTTGTTTGTGACTGTTTTCATTGATGACATTTTGGTATACTCTAGGAGTGAAAATAATCATACGAGACACTTGAGAACAGTTTCGTAAGTTCTCAAGGATAACCAATTTTTTGCTAAGTATAGCAACTGTGAGTTTTGGTTGAGATTGGTTGTCTTTATTGGTCACATTGTCTCTAGTGAAGGGGTAAAGGTTGATACAAGGAAGATGGAAGTGGTCAAAATTTTTCCTAAAAACGTTGAGTCCTATCGACATTCAAAGCTTTCTAGGGTTGGCTGGTTACTATAGGAGGTTTGTTGAGGAATTCTCGTCTATCACGTCTCCATTAACGGCCTTAACCCATAAGAAGTCCAAATTTGAATTGTCAGAATCATTTGAAAAGAATTATGGAAAGATAGAGTCACCTCCGCTCCAGTATTGACTTTACTAGAGGGTACCAAAGAGTTTGTGGTTTATTGTGATGCCTCCTGAGTGGGTCTAGGATGTGTGCTCATGCAACATGGGAAAGTCATAGAATATGCCTCTATAACACTCAAGCCACATTAGAAGAATTACCCAACTCATGACCTTGATGTTGCTTTCGTTGTATTTGCATTGAAATTACGGAGACATTATCTCTATGTGGTACATGTTGATGTATTCACCTATCACACGAGTTTACAATATGTGTTTACCAAAAAAGATTTGAACCTATGTCAAAAAAGATGGTTCTAACTTTTAAAGGACTATGACATGAGTGTCCTTTACCATTCTTAAAGAGCTAAGATTGTAGAGGATGCCTAGAGTAGAGTGTCCATGGGTAGTGTGACTCATGCGGTTGATGATAAGAAAGAGTTAGTAAACGGGGTTCATAGGTTGGCTCATTTAGGTGTCCGCCTAGAAGACTCTCCAAAGGGTGGTTTCGTTGTTCGCCACAACTCCGAGTAATATTCAGTGGTAGGGGTGAAATACAAACAACACTTTGATCCCCTATTGATGGAGTTGAAGGAAACGGTCCTTAGTAAATTTAATGAGTCTTTATCTCAAGGAGAAGATGGGGTGCTTAAGAACCAAAGAAGGTTGTGTGTACCGGATGTGGATGGTTTAAGGGAATCAATCATGGAAGAGGCTCATGTCTCCTGGTATTCCATTCAAAGTCCGGGTGGCTTGACTCAAAATATAGATATTCCTACATGGAAATAGGAGGATATTAACATGGACTTCGTAGTGGTGTTTCCTTGTACTAGAAGACAACATGACTCGATATGGGTCATTGTGGATAGGCTAACCAAGTCCGCACATTTCCTTCCCATCAAAGTCACATATTTGGCGGAAGATTATGCAAAATTGTACATCAAAGAGATAGTGAAGTTACATTGAGCCCCTTTGTCCATCATTTTTGATAGAGGTATTCAATTTACCTACCATTTTTGGAAAGCTTTCTAAAGTGGGATTGGTACAAAGGTGAAAGCTTAGTACCGCTTTTCTTCCCAAGACGGATGGTCAAGCGGAACACACTATTCAAAATCTTGAAGATATGTTGAGGGCATGTGTCATCGACTTCAAGGGTAATTGGGATGATCACCCACCCTTGATAGAGTTCTCCTACAACAATAGCTACCATATGACTATC
This sequence comes from Solanum pennellii, assembly GCF_001406875.1. NCBI lineage: Eukaryota > Viridiplantae > Streptophyta > Magnoliopsida > Solanales > Solanaceae > Solanum > Solanum pennellii. The sequence continues at coordinate 11,829,775 of NC_028638.1, read as the reverse complement.
TCTGTGGTACCCTTCCAGGAACTTTATGGGAGAAGGTATAGATCCTTGGTTGGGTGGTATGAGGCAGGTGAGTAGGCTATACTTGCTCCCGATTTGGTTTATGAAGCCCTCTAGAAGGTTCAAGTTATAAGAGATAAACTGAAAACGGCTCAAAGTTGGCAAAATTCTTATGCCGACAATAGAAAGAGGGACCTTGAATTCGAAGTAGGATATTGGGTCTTTGAAAATTTCACCCATGAAAGGGGTGATAAGGTTTTGAAAGAAAGGGAAACTTAGTCCTCATTATGTGGGGTCGTATGAAATTTTAAAAAGATTCGGGACTGTGACCTATGAGTTTAAATTGCCCAATGAGTTGGCCATGATTCACCCCGTATTCCATGTTATATGCTCAAAAAGATTCTAGGGGACCCGGTTTCCATTCTTCCTCTAGAAGGTTTAGGGGTAAAAGAGGACTTTCTTATGAAGAGGTCCCGGTTGAGATCTTGGGTCTACAAACTAAAAAATTTAGGAATAAGGAGGTTGTCTCCATAAAAGTTCTATGGAGGAACCACTTTGTTGAGGGAGCTACACGGGACACCGAGGCCAACATGAAGTTCCACTATCCTCACCATTTTCCCTTTAACTCCTAGCCAAGGTTCAGGTTAGTAGTTCTTTATATGATTATTATGAATAATATTGGACTTATCATGTTCTTCTAATATGTGCATATTTATGTAAAACTTCATGCTTAAGTTGAGTTCTGTTTCTTTTCCATGAAAGATGTTGTTGGCTTTCACTTAAGTATGTGGTGTTATATAAGTATTAATGGAAGTTGTATTGAGAATAATTGGTGTTTTTTGATAAGAAATGTGCATGATAACTCTTGATGTTCATATGGAGCTCACATTGAAATGGAGAAGGAAGCTCCTCCTTATATGATATGAAAAGTTGAGCTTATAAATGTGATATGCTTATTGCTATAAATATATGTTTAAAGGAGTGGAGAATTCCTTCAATTATCTGTGACTCATTTTATATATATTGTTGTTGGTTGAGCTGCTAGTCTTGAGTCTCTTCTTCTTTTAAAGGTCAAAAGGTGTCATTCGGGGACGAATATTCCTAAAGGGGGAGTATTGACACACCCCGGAAATTCTATGACCTATAATAGAGCTTCACAGAATGACATAGAGTATTTTATACCTAAATAAGTGTAATAAACTTGTCTAAGAAGTGTTAGAACCAAAACGCTAAGAAACGACCATGACATCAGGAAACTAGCGAAATTGAACTAGTGAATGTCCTTAGGTATTGGGAAGGTTTGGGAGTGTTGTAAAGTCTAAAACTTTTAAAAAGATTTAAATAGGTAAAATAATGTGTATAGTGTTAAAACTTCCGGGTACGACCCCCAAGGATCGCACGCGGGGTCCACGAAGGGACCCACTTTGGACCAAGCAAACTGCGAAGAGGCAGCAGCTTTTGTGCATGGAGGGAGCATGTCCGTGTCACGGACTTGGCCCACCCAAGGCCAAAATCTTGGTATGCGATGAGGACACATTGCAGACTCTTCTATTTCAAATATTATTTTTGGAAATCTTGCGAGAACAGCTCCATGTACTTGTTCCCCAACGAAAAATCTAAAATGTGAATTTGAGTTTGACTTCATTAAATGGTAAATTTAAGTGAGGGGTCTTTTGGTCATTTAAGAGGAGGGTTATATATTGATTTTCCTTCAATTTTACCTCATAATCACTCTCTCAAATTAATACCCCAAAACAAATCCCAAAAGCTCTCCCTTCTCTCTACGTTCTATCTTTACTCATCCTTCATTGAAGAAACTTTGAAGGTTCAAGAGAAAGACCAAATTCTTCAAGTTTCTACTCAATTTCGTGGTGATTCATATTTGAGTTATGGTTTCTTTCATGCTTGGTATCCTTTCCTCCAAGAGGTCCCCCCAAAAGATGATTTCTAAATCCCCCAAATCTAGGTTTTCTTCTATACATGGGTGTTCTTTGAAAATGAAATTATGAATGAATTGTGATAAATTATGATGAATTAATGTGTTTTAAGTATATATTGATGGTTAATTGATGATTTCCTATGAGATTTCCCTAGACTCGTGTCCTTTCCACAATTTCATGAGAACCTTGAGTTGATATGGCAAATTGTGAAGATTATGAATATGTAGATTGACTACATTGTTGTAAATTACGTAATTGCTTCTCGAATTTACCTTTTCTATGTAATTGATTATGTTTTCTTGTTAATAGAAGTATGAAGATTCTTGGAAGGGCAATGAGGTATGTTGATTGGTTCTTCTTGGATTCAGTTACGAATTATGAATTACTTAGATAGTATTGCTTCTATGTCTAATGTGTGGTTGAGATGTTGATGCTATGTATTCCTCATCCTTAACCCTAGACTATTTAATTGGTTATGAATTATGCAATTATGTTGTGGTATGATTATTATAGGATTGAAAGTATTTTATCATGATTATAATAAAGTGTTAAGTGAAAGGTTTACTCACTTCTGAGGTGGTGTCTAAAGTGAAAGGATTGTTCTTACTTGTGACCTATAACCTAGATATAATAAGATGTTTACATAGGGGTCTAGAAGAGACTAATGTGAACTTGTATGATGAAATAATATGATTACTAAAGGGAATAATTGCTTAGCACCAAAGGGCATGAAAATGAGATGGAGGTCTCACATTAGTAAGTCCAGCCTCCCACATGGGCTTCCTCACCTTAGTAAGTTTGGAATCCCTAGTTATGTGTTGTCTCATGAGATGGAAACCTCACTTCCACGTTAGTAAGTCAAGGTTTATAGAAACATTCTCCTTGACCTTAACTATGTGCCAAGATAGGACTCTATCTTAGTGGATCCACCTAGAGAGCTATGTACGAACGGTTACACCTTAGGAAAGTGTTAACCCTCTCTTTTCTTTGTGGGAGTAGAATAATGCATTCCATGTAGTTCACTGTATTACATGTAGTTCACATGGTCTCATGTTAGTTATTGCACTTATTTCCCTAATGTAAAAGTAAATGAACAAGTGAAGTATGTGAACTCTTATTAGGGTTGTCTTGAAGGATACTACATAGGGTGAGGGAGGGTATGGGACTTCTCTCACTCATTGCACATGTGGGATCCTAAGGGATGGTTCTAGTAGTGTTCTTTTATTATTATGACTTTGATTATGATTATGTTGATAATCTATGAGTAGTATTCATGTATTAATCATCTTATGACGACTTTAAGAGAATGTGTTGTAAGTATGAAGTGGGTTGCTTAATGTGATACTTAGCATTGGATAGGATTATGGGGTTCTATCTTTTGCATTGCACAAATATTGCTTGGGTGATCTACATGTTGGGTTGCTATTATGTTGAATTGACTTATTATGCTTCTTATATATGCATGTTGAGTTAAATTGAGAGAAAGCATGATTCGGACTAAATTGTCATTTTCTCATGCATTGATAATTTTTGTGCATAGAAGTCATACTTAGTACATGTGGTTTTTACTAACCCATATTTTCTCCCTTTTTCCCAAAAATTTTAGGTTCGGGCCATTGAGGAGATCCGTTGTCATTGAAGAAGAACACTTTTCTCTTTCCTAGGTTAATTGGTGAGTCCTCATGAGTAGTGAGGATAGAGCAACTCATCAAGCCTTATTAGTTTTTTCTATGTTTGAGACAATTATTTCATTCTCATGTTGAGACTTCATTGTAGCCTATATGTCATATTGTAATAGACTAAGGGATATGCTCAAACTAATGTGATTCACTTTATAGGTGGTTTAATGTGAGACAAACTTAGACTAAATTCCTATAAGTTGGTTATGTTTCCTATGCTAGAAGCCTAAGTAATTTTCTTGTATGAGAGGTCTATGTAAACCTCATGAAGTAGATATAAATGAATGTTTTTAATTTTTCTGAAATTTTTGACCTATGATGTTCTATCATGTATGCTAAGGGCTTTTCTTAGTCCTCTTAAAGGTTTACGACGTCGGTTAGGCCGAGGGTGTACTTTGGATCGTAACAGAGGCCGAGGCAAACATGAAGTCCCGTTACCCTCATCTATTTCATAACTAAGGTTAGTTATTCCTACTAATAATGACTAAATTTGAAGTTGTTTTGATTTTTGGTGAAGTTTTGCAAAAATGCTCATGTTACAGTGAAATTATAGTGAAGTATGCCTGTAGACTTAAAAATTGCAATCCTTCTTGTTTTGAGTTTATGTTGTGCATTTTGGTATATTGTGCCTTCATGAATTATATTGAGTATGTTGCTATGTGTTGAAGAAAGTATTGGCATAATTAACTCATAGATGGTATGTTGAGCTCATATTGTTGTGATAAGAAATTTGTCATATTTTGATGATGAGCTTTATGTGTAGTAATTGAAGTCTTGCTATGTGTAGATTCAATGATTTATGTTATATTTCATGTTATAATGTATTGTTGTTAGTTAGGCTGCTAGTCTTGAGTCTATTCCTTCCTTTCAAAAGAATTTTAGTGTCATTCGGGGACGAATGTTCCTAAGGGGGGATAATGTAATACTCCCAAAGTCTAAGACGTGTTCTAGAGCCTAAAATAGGTGTCAAAGGGTTTAGAAACTGTTTTAAGGCTAAAAATAATGAATATAAGTCATTTAGGAAGTTTATAAATCAAAACGTAAAGGAACGTCCATGACGTCCCACAACTAGTTCCACTACAAGAAAGTGGACATACGTCGACATTTTCTAAATGTCGTATTATGATGTTTAAATGTCACAAATTTATTTACCGATATTTATTTTATATTTGGATCAAATGTCGTAAATTTTAGTGTCGGGTTTTTTCCGACATGTAGATAATTGTCGGGAAGAATTTGTGACATTTATTTTGTGACATTTAGGTAAATGTTGAAAAAACATTGTGTCATTTACCTTGCAAGATACATGTAAAGGTTGGTAATATTGTTATGATATTTATTTTTTGACATTTATGTATATGTCGATAAGAAATATATAACATTTATTTTTGACATTTAGGTGAATGTCAGTGTGAGATATATATGAAATTTATTTTCGATATTTAGGTAAATGTCAGTATGAGAAATATGATATTTATTTTTGACAGTTACATTAATGTCTGGATGAAATAGATGACATTTATTTTGATATTTAATTAAATGTCGATATGAGATATATGACATTTATTTTTTCGACATTTATGAAATGTCAGTTAAACTTTCTAACATTTAGAGTAAGTTTTGGTAAAACAAATTTCAAGAAACTTACTTGTGATTGAATTTTATGACACTTTAGTTAATGTCAATCAATGTTATCATTGAATGTCATTAAAATTGGTGACATTATGTATATTTTGCTAAATGTCATATTAATATTCTAATGTTTCTAATAAATTTCTTTAAACATCCTAAAAAAATCTATATACAAGACACATACATACAAACAATCCGTGCATTCAAACTATCTTCATGATGAGCAAGAAATATTATATAAAGAAAATATTTTATGATATTATAATCAAATAACAAAATAGCAATATAATAAGTTTTCTGTAGAAGTAAACAATTTCAAAACAAATTATCTTTTCTTTCTCAACTAAAATTAGAATCTAACTAAATGTAATAATCTCAACATAAAATCAGCTAATAAACTCCTAACTGAAATGGAATTAAAATCTCCAGTAAATTTGCAATAAATCTTTATGAAATCATCAATCCAAAAGTCGAGCATGTTTAAGTCGATACTTGACCTCAATTTCCATAAAAATCTGCACAACAAATGCACATAAGAAAATCTATAACTACATAATAATAGAAATTAGATCCCCATTAACTAGAACAATTTGAGATATAATAAATGACTAATTGAATTTTTTACAAAAACAAATGTTAAATAATTGATGCAAAAGGAGTAATTATATACATGAACTTTTCTCCTTTCAAAAGAAATTAATGATCTTGTAGTTTTTATCAAACATACCCGCTTCTTATTAGTTTTTCCAACTACAGTAGTTCCAGCCCTCTTGATCATGTTAGCCTAAGAAAAACATTAAATTGATTATTTTGATATTTCACGAAATACAAAACTTAACATTTCTTTGAATACATAAGTGTGCCGATATTTCTTGAAGTAAAAAAAGAGGAAGATACATGATTGATTTAACAAAACAAACATATGGAGGTGGGACATAGATACAAACATCTTATGATGCAACTAATACTAAGATATCATTAATATGCATTTACATTGTGAATGTTATTGTTTATTGTAAGAACTCATCTTAATTAAGTTAAAAAATCCGGCACATAGATTATATAGCACACAATACACAATATAAGACCTTACCAGATTTACATACTCAGTTAAATTATTTCCTTTTCTAGAACAAAATGACTCTAAAGGCCAGCTCCCCGGACCCATGAATTAGTCATCATCCATAATATATGTTCTTTTCTAGAATATAGAGGAAGGGAGAAGGGACAATAGAAATGAAGATATAAACAATTCATATATATTACTTAAATGTGAAGGAGTAGTCACAAGGTAAAGCAGTAACGTGAATCACAATCCCTTGAAATGAATTTTAACTCAATGGACCACTTCCAGAAAGAAAAAAGAGAGAAAGAGAAAAAGTAGGATCACAAAATCCACAAGCATGCGTAATATCTAGAACTAGTCATCTCTTTTGGTCGTATGCCACAAGTTCACAGAACTAAATACATATTTCATACATTATTACCGATATTTGAATTGGTACTACATGCGTTTCAAATATTACTTGAACTAATATTAAAAATATATTAGCACACATCAAACAATACATGATCTCCAGAACAAGGTCCCAAATCATACGTAAGTAGATCCAGACTGCGCAAACATATCTATAATATGTTCCACTGATAACTTGACAACGCCAGATTCAGTAACAAAATTTAGAGAGTTTAGTGTCACATTTTCATTGTTGCACATTATTAATAAATCAACATTCAGACTGAGTATATTCAGACTCCAAAAAATAAAACCTGGAAACATCTGAACGAAACTACATTCAAAATTATTTAGTAATCAAAAAAAATAGAGGAATCATGATATTTGCTTCGACTAATTTTCTTGACAAGGCAACAAGAGAATATACAAATTAATTGAAACAAGCTCACTATTTTAGAGAAAAGAGACAAATGTGAAGTACGGTAGCAATGTGGAGGAGGTGCAACCCATAATTAGCAAAATCATGCCAAAAATGAGGTAATCCGAGAGCTTGCACCTTATATTCTGATACAATCTTTTCCGGCTAAATTGAAGCATAATAAGGATTCAAACATGGATTAAAGGCAGAAAAAGGAACAAAAATAAGGGTGATCAAGTAAGAATTGACCAACACAATATGCAGTCAAGTGACAGGAAAAATAATACAACATCACAAATAGACTCAAGGAAGCATCATTAAAAAGAAAGAGAGCCAATTCAACATGAAAAATAATGGAAAACTCAAAAAGAAGAATAACAAAACAATACAAACAATGAGAAGTTACAACATGAATTAAGGTACAACATGAATTATGTTCTTTTTGGTACCTAAGACACTTCAAGAACAAATTATATTCTAAAATTTTGGTACCCTTATTCCATATTTTTTTATCTCAACTCCAAATATGTCAGCATGAATTAAAAAACATTTCTTTTTTATAAGGTACAACATGAATTAAGACACTCAGATTAAGAAGTTCTATTTTCCCATAGTAGAGTTGCCAAATAGTTAAGGAATAAGATGGAGTAGCATTAGAATGTCAGCTTGCTAATCATAAGGAACTGATGAAGCATGTGAAAGAGAAGAACTTTAGGCAGATGGTGTTTCCACAGAGACTGTGCACTACTCCCTATTATACCTTCTAAGCAAAAGGATCAGACTTCACTAAGGAGAAGCTTATGGCACACCTACTAATCAGGAGCCAACGGGAAAAAATAATCAATTGTGTTCGAGGGAAACAATGGATGTCATCTCATGGTTTTACTTTGGACAATAAACTCTCAAACAAATAATAGCTCTACATTTCTTACATCTTAAGGAAACATGGAAATTTTCTCAGAGATTGAAATTGATTAGGAAAAAGACAATCAGAAGTACACATGATCTATAATTTGAGAAATGTTGGTGTAGCTAAGTCAGAGAATCAAAAAGAGAGTAGGCAAAGAACAACAAGATCATCATGAAGACAAGGTAGCGGGTGGGAAAACACAGGCTAACAAGTGAAATTCTTGAAAAAGTCTACATCTCTGTCCCTTGACCAGGAAGAAGTGAAATTTTCAATCTCTTTTACTTGATCGTGGTCCTATATAACGAAGGAAGTGGACTTCTCTACCTAGTTTAGACTTTGTACTTCTTTATATGCTCTATAAGTAGTTTAGTACTCTAAACTATTTGCACCAATTATTCAATCTTTGTTCGTGTGGTGATTTGTTGATTCTGTCATTTTTATTTTTTGGTATTCATAAAATTGAGAAAACGACTTGTGTTCTAGAAGTGCTACTCTAATAATTTTGGATATGTTGAGGCTGTATAATAACATAGTTTCTTTTCCATTTTGTGTCGTGCCTACAATTTTAATGTCGTATACATTTCTAGTGTCTCCTTGATAAATTAGCATCTCTTACATCTTTGTCTATGAATTCCAATGTCCTGGTGTGTTTTCCTTCCTTTACCCTTACTATGTTAGTGTTGTGCAACTGCATGTATGATCTGAGAGCTGGCAGAGTAAGGAAAGCACTTCATCACTACAATAATAAATGGTTCTGATCTGGTGCCTACAATTTCAACCGATTTTGTGTTACCAAACCCTATATCCTCCCTCTATGCCTAATGTACTTGCAGGTATGAACAAAGAAGGGAATACAAATGTCTCTAAGATCACAGGTATTGACTCAATGCTCCAATTATCCTTCATCTCTTTAGATAATTGTTTAAATATTGTGGGAGTTGTTGGAGTGTTGGATGGAGGGCTTAAGGAGAACATTACTAACTTGCCGGAAGAGGTATCCAAAGGGGGTTTCAACATCATGATGTACACGAGAATTTACACACTGAACCTAAGAAAGACCCTAGAGATTCTGCTACCACTTCTCACTAGAGCACACAAGAGAACCAACACAATCAGCTCATCCATCAAGCTAAAATTGTAAAATCTTAAAAATCAACTTCCTTTTCTAATAGCCATATAATTAGAGATGAAACACAAAATCTTTTAGAAGCTAACCTAAATATTTTCCTGCCAAAGGAAGCAGTGAGATTCAAATTTAAGCACATGTACACAAAAAAGGGGCAGGGATTATAACCTAAAGAATAGCTTCATTGACCACTTCATGTACACTTTCAAAACTCTTCTACTTCCTGAAATCCTCAATGACATTTTTTTAACGGCCTGTTTCCTCCGTAACAGAAGCAAGCAACAAAGAAATTTGAGATCAAATACATAACAAGTTAAAAGGAACAAAAAAGGATAGGAAAAATGTTAACTCTAAAACTAGACGCATATGATTGCCAAAAAAAGGAAGCCATAATTTTTATACATGCACTCCACTGTTTGAGAAGAGTCATATCGACACAAATACTAATACTAACTCAGTCTATAAAAACCTACTTTTCTAGTATTTAAATCCAATTATTGTGTCGTACTTCCCAACCTAGGAATCAATAAGAAACATGTACCACAAAGATTCGAAGCACAATGCATAAAATACTAAATTCCTTTATATAGGAGGGAGTTCTAAGGTTGTTCATGCTATCGAAAGCAATAAAAAAGAAACACCTCAGAGAGCCTATATTAATCAAAGGAACTCCAGTATTACTCCGCCCCATTGGTGGGGTTTTATAAAGTGCGAATTCATTCATTCGAGATGATCAGCCACGACGAATATCCATGAAATAGTTAAAGTCGTGGTGCTGGACACCCAACTGCTTTAGCCAAGAATCAGCCACACTAACAAGTGTTGATAGCCTCTCATTGTCCTTCCCCCTCCTTTTCGAAATCCACACATCTTCCTGCATTTTATAAGTGCCCAAGCCAAAAGGCTCAACGGGGATACTTTATCCTTCCTTTCGTTTTTGTTTACCATTCTGCACCATTATACAAAAAAGTCTATGTAAAGAGAAAATAAATGATATATTCAAAAGTTCAATGACTCAAAAGACATATCGACTAATACCTTGAAAAGAAGAAGAAAGTGTGTCGAATGTGAGAAAGCATGCTAACAAGTCTTTAATAGTTCTTCCCATAGGAGTGTGATATATCGGATACCTGTAATTCAATTCGAGAAAGCTTAAAGAAAAAACTCCTTTTGTTCCTCTTGCTAAACTAGCAAGTCAACAAGACCAAAAGTATACACTACAAGGAACACATAAGATCCAATTGAATAAACCTTTTTAACACATCCCAATATAACATAAAAATTTTACGAGTACGCGTTTCATTAATTTAACAAAATCAACTATCAACAAACCATCAACTCGCATGCATGATCAAATGGAAATAAGGAGAGAATTAGCATACCAAGAAACTGACATCCAACTAGCTCGTGAAAGGTCTACACTTCTCAATGACATTAATCCAGGGTATCTTCCAGCAAAACGATTTGCAAGAATGATGAATTCAATTTTTAATCAAAGAACTCGAAAAGCAAAGCAACAAATACTAAAATTTCAAGCCACATGCTTCACATGGAATCTCATATCAATAACTACAATTCATAGAGAAAGAACAAAGACCACAAGAATTTGAATCCTTGGATTAGCTTGAGCAATTTTACAGTAACTAATTTCTGAAGCAACAGATGTAAGATAGGCTGACCTTCAACTAAATCCTCTTGATTTCTGATTTTGAAGACTATGCCTTCTCCATTGCAAATACAGCATGATTCTCTGATTCCCCTTTTCTCAAGATCAGCAGCGTCAAGAGCCACCTCCTGTTGTTTAAGTCGAGCCTGGATCTCGGAAAAAACTGTGATGGCGTCGTTCTTGAGAAATTTCAATACTTGGAGAGAAGGCGTGTTGTTTTATGTTTGACGATTTCACGCTGCGAGAAACATCAGACTTGGGGGCCTAAAAACCTGACTTTGTGAAATTTCAGAATTGGAGACCTCAAACCACAACTTGGAGAAATTTAAGACAATGAGACCTAAAAAATTTGAATTTTTCTGATTTGGGGGAAAAGATAATTTATATTTTATGACTTGTTTTTTTTTCAATAAAAATTGAAGGGGAGTTAAAAATGTTGGAGGGAATTTAATATTTTACTGAAAACTTTAAGTCGCATTTGTATGTGTTATTCTTATAATTATAAAAATTGGACACTTTAAAAGTGTGATCCTATATGTAAATAGTTGTTTCCAAATGTATCTTACTATAACAACATTTATGAAGTGCATCCTACACAATTAAAGAGTACGTTTTACAAGTGTTATCAATATTATCAAAGGCAAAAATTAAAAACTTGGGCTACGCTTTAAAAGTGTCCCCAAAAATATTTTAGACAACACTTTACAAGCATTATCTAAATTTAATGTTGTTGTAGGCCTAAAATATAGTAGTGTAATTCTATAATTTATTTTTATCGATCAACTGAAGTTTATCAGTATCAAATTTAATATATAAATCTCCTTAAATTGATCATTGATATTTCTTTAATTGATGATGTATATCATATTTGAACCACTAATATATAAAACTTCATTTGTTAAACTACTCGAGAAGTATATTATCAACTTATTTCATACTTCGATAAATTATCCTTTAAATGTCATTGTCTACGATATGATCACTACACTTGACATCCATTCAAGATCGAACGTAATAATCTCGATAGAACTTGCTTTGTACAATAATCTACGATGTTCTATTCTCTATTTCATAAAACAAGATAAGACATTGAAGGTTATACATATAAATAGTTAAACAATTAATTACAAATATAAAATTTTATCAATTGTTACCAACATTTCTACGAGTATTATCTTGCATTTCATATTCGAATGGATTATATGTTACTTCACATCTACATCATTACATGAGATACAAAAAGTAATTAGATTTAATAAAAAATATCGACATCATGAGGTCGGTATCACATTAAGTTTTAAGATAAATAAAAAAGTAATCATGCTAATTAAATAATCTTGACATCAGATAGATCGGTATTTTATAGTAATTTATTTTTATTTTATAAAAAATTATCAACCAGAGGACGATTTTTTATTTAAATTTGATTGAAAATAATAATTTATCAATTTATTTTAAAGTCGCTATATAAATATCTTAACAAAAGTTAATATAATTACATACTATTTAAATTTTACCGACTTCCAGAAGCTGACATTATAATTTGTTTGTTTTTTATTTACACAAAATCGTCCTCCATAAGACGATTTAAATAAAATTAATTCAAAATCTTTCTCAATTTTATTTTTATATTTGATTGAGAATTATTTATTTATTTATTTATTTATTCGTTTATAATACCGACATCAAGAGGTCAGTTTTTATTGTGGTTCATTTTTCTGGGAATAATTCCGACCTAAGGAGGTCGGAATTTGATTTTTCATCTTTATTTTGCATAAAAGTTTGCTACTTGTAGTCGATTACGTAGGTTCATACTCTAAATATCGATTATTGATCTAACTTTTTATTTATAAAAGTATACAAAATTGTTTCACTTTTTTGAACAATTAACTGTCGGTGTGAAATGAAAATTTAGTATTATGCTAGTAAAATTATGATTAATAGGAATATTTTAAACAAATCGACCTCCGAATGTAGCTTTTATTAAAAGTAAATGGATGAAGTGAAAATACCAATCTCATAAGGTCGGTATTTTATATTAATTTACCTTTAATATATAAAATCGTCATCCGGAGGACGATTTATCTAAAGTTAATTGAAAATATTAATTTATTAATTTTCCTGAAGTCACTATAGAAATATTTTAATGAAAAGTAATTTTGTTACATATTATTTAATTTTACCAACTACTGAAGTCGATACTATTAGTTTTTTTACACAAAATCATCCTCTAAAAGACGATTTAAATAAAATTAATTCAAAATATTTCTCAATTTTGTTTTTTATATTTAATTGAGAACAAAACAAAATGTTTTTATTTATTCATTCATTTAATACTGACATCAAGAGGTCGGTTTTTATTGTAATTCATTTTTCCAGGAAAAATTCGACCTCCTGTCGGAATTTTATTTTCCCACTTTAGTTTGCATAAAAATTGACTTGCAGTCGGTTTTCTAAAAGAAATTATTTTTTATTCTTTTTAACAATACCGACCTCTGGAGGTCGGAAATTATCGACCTCAATTTGAGGTCGATACTTTTTAAGTCAATATTTCCAGTGTTTTAGTAGTATATATTATAAATTGTCATTGAATTTTCTTTTGTTAACCCTAATGTAGAGTTTGTGGAAATCCATAGCTACTCAAATTAGCACAAAATCTGCTTTTTAGAAATCAAACATTACCAAGTCATACGCTAGTGTGTGTATATATATATATTTATGTATATAAATAAAAATATGCAATTAAGATCCAAACGTCATGTAATGATATATTTATTTTTTAATTAGTTAATGTTAAATAATTCTCATTTCAAATTTGAATTAGATTTATTTAGTAACAAACAACTTTCTCTAAATAATTTTAAATCTAATTTATTTAAATAAATTACTAGTACAAATATAAAACATAAAATCAAGAAAACAAATAAAATAATTAAAATGATTTGGGGGATATTATTCTCTTTACATAGACTTTTCCCATGATATTATGTCATATGATTTACTAATACCTCCAATGGAAGGTATTAGTAATAGATCATATAATACCATTGGCAAAAGACATAAATTCCTCCTTGAATTTATACCGAAAAGTCAGTTACACGCTTAAACTATTACAGTGACCTATTACACACCTAATCTTGTTCAAAGTGATATTAATACCACCTCAAAACGTGACATGACAAAAAAAGTGTCCTCACATTCCTTAAGGTGCGTGAGAAGAAAAAAATATATGTTAGAATGAAAATTTTGAACACATGACACTATTATATTAGTCACTATATTACAATTTTTAATAAATCAATTATTTCATTTTTCTTTATTTTTTAATCTGTTATTGGTGACCCCAATTTCTTTAAATCATTTACATCTTTCTTAATTTGGAGTTCTTCTTCTTCTTAGGGATCACTAGATATGTCATCATTGATTGTTTGACGGAAGCACATCCAACACTCTACCTTTAAAAATGAACTTATAAAAAGAAATAGAAAGGAGTGGAGAATATGATGACTTCAAAAGAAAAGTTAATAATTTTTAATTTAAAATTTATGATTTTTCCGTTCGAACTTGCCGGAGAATTCACCGTAGAAGATTACCAAAAAATAATTATGAGGAAGATAATGATTTCTATTGAAAGTCTTATAACATTTATGCATCAAATTCATGATTATATTGGGCGGTCGCTTCACAACTCACTCAAGTGAGCCTTAGAATCACCTTTGGTAGGAGGATCTCATNAAATGACTCTAGATTAGGAAAATTGGATGATTATGTAGACATGATCCAAACTTAGGTAGTCTCAAGGATTACTTAGGTAATCTTGAAGAGGTCAAGCATGGACATTCTCTTCTTGATTTACTTGAGTAAGTCTTTTGATAACCTTTGGAAGGGAGAATGTCATATTACATGTATGTTGCTGTATTAAGTGAGAATGATCTTATCTTAGGTAATCTAAAGGATCCCGTGTGTGTGAAGGGATTGTATGGGCGGTCGCTTCACAACTCACTCAAGTGAGCCTTAGAATCACCTTTGGTAGGAGGATCTCATACTCATGTGTTTGGTGTATTGTAAGTGTGTGTATCTCATTATAGGTGGTCTTCAAGATCATTTAGGTGTGCCTAGAGAGAGTGTATAGGTGGTCTCTCTTTGTCTTACTTAAGTGAGTCTTAGGATAGTTTTTAGTGTGGGAATTACATGCTAGAAAGTGACTCAATTAAAGTTAAGGGACTTTACTGTAACAGTGAATTCTTAGCTCACTGTAAAGTGTTCCTTAAAAATGTGATAAATTGCTTGAGTGATTTCTTATGTGTTTCTTAGGTGTTAAAGGTTGTTCTTATGTTTATATTACGATATTTAAATTAAAAAGAGCATATTTCCATTAAATGTCTGTTTTCATGATTTTTATGCATTATGTCATACTTAGTACATGTGTTGGTACTAATTCCATATTTTATCTATCTCTAAAGTGATTCATAGGTGAAGGTGCTTTTGGGAGCTAAGCTTGGATTATAGGATCGTTCAAGCAAGTTGAAGTATGTCCTCATTTGACTCGAGGACATAGATGTCTTTTATTTCTCTTATTGAAGTATTGTAATAGACTTAGTAGTACTATATTTCTATTGTATGGGCCGTGTCCCAAGTAATCTTGTGTCAAAGATTTCATGAAATGAGACTTAGTATTTACTATGATTTTATATGATTTTTATATAAAAGAGTTTTTGAAAGACTATTCGCATATTGTGAAAAATTTTTACCCCGCACTACTTTTCATTTATGTATATGCGATGAACGATACAAAAGGGCTTGTACAAGACCTCCGAGAGGTCAAGTACACCGTGCCATGACTCCAGATTAGCCCTAACTTCTAGGATGTGGTCTCGGGTCGTGTCGTCGTGAAAAACAAGATGATGATTGTCTTCAGGCTAGGAAGTGCGGGCCAAGAAGCTCGCACATGGGTTAGCCATGCAGGCAACATGTGTTGAAGGAGGGGTTGAAGTATGAATATGAGCCATAGATACATGGCACGACGCAACAACCATATGAGATATCGCATGACATGCCTTTAGAGTGCCAAAGAAACTTCACAATGACTTCGGGTGCACACAAGGGACAAGCTCGTCAGCGAAAGCCACATGCGGCGAGGTATGTCACTGTCGCACGTTCTCGAGCTAAAGGTGGAATCTAGGGATTCCAGGATAGGGACTTGTTCCTAGCTTGTTTTTATAAATGCTTATTTGCTTACCAAATTTGCGGTCATTTGGAGGTCGTTTGGATATGTGATTGACTTAGCCAAGGACTAGTGTCGTTTTCGTAATTACCCAATGTGTCTGACGGCTATAACTTGTTCTACGAGTGTGGGAATGGGATGAAACATCATAGAGGTTTGAAGGAAGTCAAGAGGAGCAAGTACAGCCAAGAGAAACCTCATTGGAATTCGGTACAACCATTTATGGCCCAGGATGTTTGTGAGCCTCTTTGCCTACAAAAGTTACTAGAAGAATTGAGATTTTTCTAAAACATGAAACATCCCTTATATTGTGATTACAAAGATGCAATCAGTACAGCTAAATTATGTTCAGAATGACCCAACAAAACATATTGAAATCAATCAGCACTTCATCAAACAGAGAGGCACTCTAGTGGCACCTTGAGTTTACTTTATGTACGGTCAAAAAAAAAACTGATGGGGGGTGTGCATACAAAAGGCCTCAGCAACAGAACTTTTTCATATTTTCTTTACAAGTTAGATATGTGTAACATCTTTCCTCCAACTTGAAGGGAGGAGCGTTGGTGTTTAACTGCGAATTAATTAGTATGATTTTAGGAGACTATTTTTCCTTATCCTAGCGTAATTATCAGACTAGAATATTTTCTTTTACTGTAATAATTGATTGTCTTTCCTTAATCAGTTACGATTCACTTGTATAAATATCTCTTCTCATGAGATGTAAAGACATACTAAAATACAAAGAAGTCTTTCTTCGTTCTCAAATTCTACAGAGATTCAATACCTGTAAAAGATCTTGTCCAATATAAGGATGGGTAAGACGGTTGAAGTCCCATAATCCTTCTGACTCGAGTTCTTCCTACAAATTAACCAGTTAGTGGATTTAATACAGACTCTCTTTACCTAAATGATATAAGAACAATCTAAACCTTAAAAGAATTGTAGAAAGCAGTAACTCTCACAAGTAAAGTATTAGATACCTGACTAATAGGAATAGAAGGTCGAAATTTTCCACAAAGGCCAGTCATTGCATGTTCTGGGAGCTCCCATATTCTGAAGAATCCCAATATGTGATCAATCCTATAAGCTGTAAAGTACTTCCCCATCTATAAAATGACAACATTGATAAAGTTTGAAATGAACACATAAAAATTAAAGTACCAGAGTAGGAAAGGAAAAAGCCAGAACTAAGTTTTAGGACCTGTGTTAGACGAGCACGCCACCAACCATAGTTATCTTTTGACATTTCTTCCCAATTATAAGTGGGGAATCCCCAATTCTGGCCGTTTTTATCAAAATAGTCAGGGGGGGCCCCAGTTGAGGTGTTCATGCGAAACAAATTTGGGTAGACCCAGGTATCGACACTATTCCTGTCAACACCAATGGGCAGGTCACCTTTCAGCACTACACCTTTCTTTCGTGCATATTCCGCAGCTTCTGATAACTGATATGGGAAGCGTAAGTGTATAATAGCAGCTTTTCTTATTCAACAAAAGATGAAAAATTGACAGAGGAATACAGAATACATAAGATTGTGTTTACTTGTAGATGCAAATGGAACTGGATATAGTAATAAAAACTAACAACTTCATAGTGCAAGCTTTCTTTAGAGAGTAGCTTCTCAAGCTGCAGTAACAGGAAATACATGGTAAGTACGAAACCAATAGGGGGATTATGAGGCTACCTGAACTTAACTTTTTCTATGCTTGAACTTAAGCGGAATCACCTTTTCTTTTGAAAATTCAGAAAACCGGCCCCATTGACTGCGCTCGGATGTTTCGAAGAAGTTCCGCAGAAAACAGAAAGCAGCATAGGGTTTCAACCATTCCTGCACTTAACAATAAAGGACCAACGCAAAAGCATAATTAAGATCGGCATATTTCAGTCAATTTGCAGGGGAGAAAAGATATTAACTATATTATGCATACAAACTAAAATTTACATTGAAAAGATGTCAAGGTTCTTTTTTTTCTTCTCATTTCCTTTACTCCAGCCAGCCATTAGAGTAAACATAGCCAAAAAAAATGTTGCTAACTTAAAGTTTTGAATCCCAAATGTAATGAAATCAAATCCTGAAGAACCTGATTTTCAGAGAAGAACTCCTGGAATGATTTTGAGTTTAGTATTGTCTCCTTCTCACGAGCGAAAATTTTCTTGGCAATAGAAAGTTTTGTAGCCATGCAAGCTTCATAATCTACATCCTGCAATAATCATAGGCCAGACAAAAAGATAAGGAAATTATCAGATTTATGAATATATATGTCCTTCATGATGGAACTGTTTGACAGTTTGACCTAAGAGAATGTTCTACAAATTTACACATAAAAGACTGTAGAGAAAGGAATGGCATGCTGTGGTCATGGTGGTCCATTAGTAGTGGCAATGCAACATAGTCACATCAATACTGGTATGGCAGCAGTCAAGGTCTAGGAGGTTTAAGAGCAATTTTGCTGTATGAAAAACTTCATAGCAAGGTGATCTGACAGGAAATTGGTTGGAACAAGGAGCTTGTATAGAAGCAGCAGTTAAGATGTACATGAATGCCTTTGTTCAATCTCTGAAAGCAGATTCAAAATCGAAGAATTTTGTGAATACCTTTTTATCCAACTGAACTCTTGCCTCCCTGATCTCTTGCTGTGAATGAGTAGAGAAATAGTCACACAAGTTCAAGATATAAAAATGGAATTTCCACTGTTCAGCTGATCTAACAAAAAAAGGTGTTTTATACACAGATGCAACATAATAAAGACTAAAATTAACACCTTGATATCCTCTGGAATGTTCGCTGAAATGGCCTCTACCCGTAGGTACAATGGGTGCAAGGCAAATACTGAGAGTGAGCTGCATTGCATCAAGCATGAAATTGGAACAACTAATATCAAATTAGTAATTCTATAAAACAAAGCTTAACTGGGGTACAGCAAATATTTCATGCAGTCTGTTTTTAATAAACAGAAGCGATCATTCTATTAAGATTATCTTATTGTTTATGCAGTAACAAACCCTATCAGAAAGCATTCAGAAAGAACTCAAGAAATACATATACTTCTTTAGAATCAAATTTTCCTTTTCTGTTAAACCTAACAAAGGAGCATTCCCTCATCGATATAGGAGACCTAAATCTTAATCGCCAAATGTAGGATCAAATACGAATATATGTGGCATTATTCCTTTTTTCCACAGCTTAGGCTTTAGATAGAGGTAACTTAGTATGTTGCTAAAGGGAGAAGGAGTTTGGGTATACAGACAACTTAATTTGTGTA
>NC_028638.1:11768187-11805807 GCF_001406875.1 Solanum pennellii | reverse complement strand
GTGATAAACATCACTTTTGCTATTATATATTTTCTCACCTCCTTTAGTGAATTCGTTCCTCAAGTCTTAGAACCTTAGAAACATATCTAAAAGGTTTGTTCTTCAAAATCACAAGAGGAAAATTTTGTCCTTTTGACTGGAATTCGAGACACAACCTTCTCTTTGGTAAGTGATGAAATATGTTTCTAAGCTTGGTAGTGTTTGCTAGTTTAAGCATATCTCTTTTTATAGAACTTCTTTTATAGTGAACAAATATGATTTGGAATGATAATTCGTAGACCTGCAACTCTTATGCATATGTAAAACTTTAATTTAGTTGTTATGAATTCAAAATATGGGACGCAACATAGGACAAGTTTTGTCCAGATTTCGGGATTAGTAATCCCGTGTGATAAATCGCTAGTGTTTTGATTATATCATTTTGTACAAAATATATTTCGTGGTGATTTTTTATTATTTGCAACCTTAAGAGATTTGCCTACATCTTCCATGAAGATTAAATGTCCATTTTTGCCGTTTTCCATTTCAAATCTAAGTTGCGACACGAAGTACTTTGTTGACCAGAATTAATGTTTTGGGAGCATAGTCGTATTTGTGCCGACTAGGCTTACTTGTGATGATAACCATGTGTTACATCAAAATTATTGAGCTACTAGAAAGTAAATAAGTTATTAAATTTTATTTTTGAAGGTTGTATGTAGTGTATACAAGTTGAAGACCTTGATATGCTGGTTGGTCTTGGGTTTGAACTCTTGAAGTTGTGTCGGACAGTTTCTGTGCTAAGAACTGAGTTATGTGTATAAAATTTTATTTATACTCTTTTTACCTACTGGTATATCTGAAAATTTATCTTGGTACCTTGGTTACCTCTTTTCACTTTGCATTGTCGTGTTGCTATCTTTTACAACATTAAAGACATTTGTGTAACTCTCTCACTTTTACGGATTATTTGATCACTTGGCACTCTTGTTGGGACCTAGTCTTTCTTGTGGCTATGACTTTGTTACTATTGTCATGCCTCTTGATTCAGATCATTTTCCTTTGATCACTTGGCACTCTTGTTGGGACCTAGTCTTTCTTGTGGCTATGACTTTGTTACTATTGTCATGCCTCTTGATTCAGATCATTTTCCATTCTAACTCTGGATTTTGACTACGTCTTATGAATGGAAATTGTTCATTTTAAGTACGAATTGGAAAGCCATTTTCAATATGGTTCTTGGTTTTCTTTATTATTGGGCTTTGACCATTCTTGATACAGGGCGTCGACCCTTCTTGATAACTGCTTGTGCTTGGTGCGACGACATGATGTATATATTGGGTGAGTCTTGTTATTGGATATCGTGGAAAATTGTTTTATGAGTATTCTTAACATTTGGATATCTAAATATCGAACTTGATACTCTTATTATAATGTTTACTTGATTTATTAATTATGTTTCTATTGTGCTGCTGATGACTTGAGAAAGGTATCTTGATGAATCTGAGGACTCCGAACCTATAGTTGTTACATCACTAAGCTATACGCTTAGCGATAATTGAATCTATCGTAGGAAATGTTTGAGGGGATGCATGAAGTTAGCCATTGGAGATGAAGATTTTGAGAGACTTAAGGAAGATCACATTTGCATATAGACATCTAAATTTTGTATAAACATTGGGACTTGTACATGATCTATGTATTGTACATTTACATGAATTTGAAGGCTAATTTGATCATGTCACCATAGGTTGTAATATAAGTATGACATATGTTTTGTTGTTTTTCGGGTGAGTAAGCCCAAACCTTATAATATACTAGATTTACTATCTGTTTTTAAATTTTGTGTGAAGCATGAACCGGCTAATTGGTACTCAAAAGTTGATGATATTCTTTTATATTATATTTAAGTGAGAGGTTAAAATATGCACGAAAACTCGTAAGTTATTTGTTTAGATTGTTCTCGAAGGGTTCTTCCGCCATACGAATAAATTTTACGCAATTTAAACTTTACATCAGAATAATATGTGAATGGGCAAGGTTCTCCTTCTTTAACTATTTATTTATGAACTTGATTCCTCTACTAGACTATAACAATGTGCCCTTTGTTTCTCTCTTTTAAATGTCGCAAGTGTTAAATTAGGTTTCTTTCTTAAATGGTAGTATCCTTCTGAAAGGGTCGCTAAATATTTGGCATAAGCAATGTATCCATTGCCCACTATACTAACCCTCGTTCATTAATACAAAATTTAACTGTAATACATAAAGTTAACTCTCCCAATGTTCTTACAATGACTCACACAAAGTTTTGAAACATATCTAACAAGAGTGAAACAAATCCTAAAAGTTTAGCTTAATGATATACCGCGAGTTTACGGTATTTTTAATAAATTTCACTTAAGAATTGTGTGTGTCTAGGGCCAATTTTTTATTGGTATTAATGTGTTTTTATCTTGTTTGCAGAAAATAAGTTTGAACGTGGGAGTTAGGAGACAACTGAAGAAATGTTGCAATAAGAGACACCTTTGGACATTACCTACAGACCATAAGTCCATTGACGGTTTGTAGGTCAAGGGCATAGATAATGGGAAAAGTTTGGAGAGGAAATCAAGGAATTCTTGACTAAGAGTGGAACCACGAGTAGGAGTGACAAATTGTCGTACGGTCTATACTATAGGTTCGTCAAATGATTTAGAGGAGGTGTTCTAGTACCTGATTTGAAGAAACCAAGTATGAGATCACGAAAGCAAATTCACGGATCGTGGATTGAGTCACGGGTATGTACTGGTGAAGTCATCAATTGCTACAGAGAAATAGAGTTTCAAGCTTTTAAAATTTGCCTAAAGTCCCAAACCACGGAAGGGACCTACGGACCGTGGGTCAGATTGCGATGTGAAGGTCAGTCTTTTCGATGAAAATCGCATCAAAAAACTTTATTTCCTTATTTCATTGCCTTTTTAATTAGGACTTGTTTTTCTAAATAGGGCATGTGAACCTCATTTTTGGGGGCTAGACGTTATTATTCTTGTTCTAGTTTTTGGCTTGGGAGATAAACTTGCAACTTTAGCAATTCTTGATTTCCTAAGTTTATTTTGAAGATTTTGATTTTAAATTTCAATTGGAGATTCTGGATTTCTTCTATTCATTACATATGTTCATGATTCCTTCATCTAAAAACATGAATAATGTTCTTGCTATTATGGGTAACAAAATCCACAATTAGGGTTGTGGGAACCATGAGTAATTAACAAAGTATGAATAGTAACTAAGTGATACTTAAATAGTGTTATTGCAAGCATTGATAATTCATTCATTTAGAAGTCTTTTTAGTGGTTGCAAACGTTAGAATTCGTCTTGTTGCTACTTGCCAGACCAAAGAGGTAGTTAATGAAAAAAGAATTATCAGCTTTGATTTAGTGTGATACTTTATAATAGTCTACTGTCAATTGGTGCAAGGGTGAAAACTAAGTCATACATTGATGTGATGACTAATATGAGTTGAAGGTAAGGGTTAGTAAATTTCACACACGTAGTTGAACCAAGGTGCGAGGTGAAATTCTCTAGTTTTCGGACCAAGGAATTGGAGATACAATACTTATCCCTTTGCATGTAATACATGTAACACCTCTAAAGCGAATTAGGTGAAGCTAGAGCCGAACACGTGTGTTATGAGGTTTTGAAGTCCTAAAATGATCTATAATAGTGTTTTGAGGCAGTGTCTAAAGTTTGGGAGTGTTTAGAGGTCAAACGTCCAAGACGTTCAAAAGTTTTACCTTGAAACGTGCTTGTGTGTCTTAGTGTGTCTTGGCATATTTTACGTGTTCCTTTTGGTTGAAATTGATGTGAGAGGTTCCTAACATGTACACAAGGGTATTTGGTTTGGAAATGTCCAAGAAAAACTCCCCAAGGACCAACCAAAGGGTCCTCGAGGAGGACCCAACTTGTGGGTCAAGACTGGCAAAAATAGTCCCAACCAACGAGGCTAATCAACGGATTGTAGGTCCATCGACGCCCCGTCGATTGATTTGTGGGTTGACACTTAGAGTGGGGAGCTCAATATCCCATTTGACGTGTCTCTTACCCAATCGATGGTTGCCATCACGACCCGTCGATGGGTCTACGCCCCGTAGGTTGATCCGTCAATGGAGACTTACAGTTTTCTGCAGGGTCTCAGCCAATGCAAAGGTAAATTAGAAATTTCACCTAGTGTTCTAAATATGGTTAGGGATGTTACTTAAGGAATTTTTGGGTATTTTAAGTAGTTTTATAAGTCTAGAACCCCAAATCAAGTCATTATTCAAAAATCAAACCCCAAACCCAAAGAAGAACTCTTTAGAACCCGATTGGAGCTTGAAGCAAGGTGGGAGCTTGAAGCTTGAATTCTCCGTCAATTCTTCTTCAGTTTCGCGGCTAAGCATCAGTCAAGATATGGTTTTCATCCTTTGATTCTTGTTTCTTCAAGGAGCCAAACTTCAAAGTGTTTTTTCAAGACTTTCTCAAAGTATGAATTTCTAAATTGATATCTAACCATGAGTTCTTGCATAAAACATTTTGAATCAATGATTTATGATTGAATAAGTGTTAAGTTGATAATTCTAAGTTAAAAACTCTATGAACCCATGCAAATCATGAAATCCTTATTTTGGCTATATTATGGATGATCTGATCCTAGCTCTATTGTATTGAATTCTTGTGTAGTTTACTTTGGACTATTGAATTATGTAACAAGCATGTTAGAGTTATATATAGGTTTTACTAATTGGATCCATTTCATATTGAATTATGTTGAGTCTTTGTACAGTTTAAGTATTGGTTTGAATTGGTGATTATGGCTATTGGTAAGAGCCTTTGTGTATTGGATTGGTTGAACTGCTATGGATTGGAGGTGTTGATATTGGAATGGTGGTATGTTGACCTAACCTCTTCTATATTGTGTAGTATAGGTGTTTCAATTGTGATGTTTGATATGGTCCACTTATGGTGGTAGTGCTTATGTGATATACTTGTGAAGAATGTAGCCTTGTCAGTATTACTTTCATGAATTGTGATATTATCATGTTGTAACTTGTATATATGATCATTTTGAAGGTCTATATGACTTATGTGTATATGTGAAATCAAAGCATGAGTTCTTCTAGCTGATGATGTGTGTCTATAGTAGACTATGATGATGTCTTAATGTGTGTTACTTGATGTGAAGTATGATGCTTTCTAATTGACTATATGAGTGTTGTGATGAAGAATGTTAAGGTCTATGGGAGTGAATAGGTTGACTTATAGTTGACTTGGTTGTCCCTATGTGCTTCTTGAATGTTATGTTATATGTGATAAGATGAAGTATGTGTGTGTCTATGGTAGACCTATGTCCCTCTACTTGATACATGAAGAATATGAATATGACTCTTGACTTAGTAAAATAAAGCACTTTTGTCATGTATGTATGTATGTGACTGAAATATGACCTTGAACAAAGTTAAGAGGGTCATTTATGTGGAACCTTAAACCTAGATAGAAGGTTATGATATCCTTGAAGTTGAAAGTCGTAATGAAATCCTTCTTATGTGAATGATGAACTTAGGGTTGGTTGGCTAAAACGACATGAAATTATCCTTAGTAAAGTCATTGAGCTATCTTAGTAACCATTGTATGGCGGCACTTGTGGACCCTCTTTTGTAAGGTGTATTATGATTTGGTTATGACTACTATATGGTACCTCTTCATATGCCCTTGATTGAATTACTCTATGAGAACAAAGGCTAGCACCTAATGAGTATGCTAGGGGAGTGACTCTACTTAATATAAGACTTTATTATAAAGAAACCCTTGATATTCCTTAACCATGTGCCTAAATGGGATGTGTCCTAGTTCTACCATTAGCAAGTGGAACACCCTCCACCGGTATAAGGTAGACTCCGGATTCTATGCCTAGCTAGTATGGTCTATGTTGGTTATTGCCTATTCTCATCATGTGGGATAAATTCTAGTATTAGAGAAGTACTACAACGTTTAGGTAGTGGAATAAGGCACTATCTAGACATTACACGAGTAGCCTTTAAAGGTGCTAGTGTGTAGGTTCCCTAGGTCTTCTCCAAGACCATTATGTGAAAGTCCTTAATTGTTGAATGTATCTTAAATGGTTTAATGAATATAGTGACTTACATTAAAAGACTGTTAATGAACAAGTACTTACCTAGAGTAGCTTTAAGGATTGCTTAGGTAGGCTTGGAAATAGTGTATGAGCGGTCTCTTCATGTCTTACTTAGGTGAGTCTTAATTTAATTCTAGGTAGGGAGTTTAATTGATGAAATAGGAATAATCTTATCTTAGGTAGTCTTACTCTTATGTGTGTGAAGGGGTTGTATGGGCGGTCGCTTCATAACTCACTCAAGTGAACCTTTGAATAACCTTTGGTAGGAGGCCCTCATTTTTATGTGTTTTGAAGTGATCTTGATACTATATTGTGGAGTGTGACTTATATGTGAAGTTGGTGTTAAATGTCGTTCTTATACTTATGTTATGAAGTTTTCTTCAAAAAGGAACATGTTTTATACAAATGCCCTTTTATCATGATTTTATGCATTACACCATACTTGCATTCTAATGTACTAATTCCATATATTTTGTCTAACTCTAAAGGTATAGGTGGCAAATAATATGAGTCCTTGAAGTGAAGCTTGGACATTAGTATCCATTCAATCAAAGTCGGGGGTATGCCCTCCATTTATTCGAGGACATAACTATGTTTAGTTTTCTTTGTTAAAGACATTGTAATAGACTTAGCTATTTCTATATTGTTGATGAATGGACCGTGTCCCAAGATATTCGTGTGTCTAAGACGGAAACTTGAGACTTAGCCTTTCCTTATGATTTTCTATGAAAGATATTTTAAAGTACTGTTCGATTGTGTGAAAAGTTTTAATTACACACTATTTTTCTTACATATATGCAATGAATGATGTCAAAAGGCTTGTACAAGACCTCCGAGAGGTCGAGTATGCTGTGCCACGACTCGAAGGATGACCTATATTCTAGGGTGTACTCGCGGTTCGTTACAATACACTAGGAAGAGATTATTATTACTACCGTGTTATGAATTTATGGAGAACACATGTACACTTGTTCTTTATCTCATTGATAACAACTAAATTTTGAATTTTGCTCACTTTTTCTCTACACAATAATTAGTTATTTGTTACATAAAACCCCCCTTTTACTTACTTGTTTCTAGAAATAGTTGACTAAACGGAAATAATCGATACTTAAGTTTAAGTTTAGACCATATTCCTTGTGGGATCGACCCCAACCTACAAGTTGGGTTCTTTTCTTAAAACGATCGCTTATATTTCTTTAGGGAGGTGTAATTTGAGCATATCAAATCTTGGCGCCGCTACCGGTGAATATGGCTTTTAGATTAAATTTTACTTCATTGTTGAACTTTAATAAATATTTCCTTATTTTACTTTTTGTTTTTGATTTCTTTTTGTCTCTACTCTAGTGTATGCCAAGTACACGGAGTAAAGGAAAAGCACTAATGCCATACGATCCATAAATCAGTAGAACTCTACAAAAAATGTCCAATCTATGAAATCAAATAATCCCATTATTGATTAGCAGGAGGAACGAGTTAACTTGCAACCTTAGGTTATGGGTAACGAAAAGGCTTAAGTTCATGAAGGTGGTTATCTATTTGGAGATGCATTGAGGTCACCAAAACCCAGGATGCTGATAACTATTGGGTTGAATTTAATGTCGCTAAATCAGAAGGAAATATGGCCTACCTCCTCTACACCTAGGGCATACATTCGCGATTCCAAGCGGTTTGATGTAGATGCTTAAAGCGAGGGGTTTGTTCCCTTGTATGGCATCGGAGAATCCACATACGCATATGGATAATTGAGGAGTGTTTGAAAAGGTTGTGTTGGTCGACTAGATTCAGACATGGATGTCATTAGGTCGATATTCTTCCCTCTATCATTGACCGGAGACACAGTTATATACTTTACAAAGCTTCCTTATAACTCAATTCACACATAGTACCAATTGTGTAAGGTGTTCATGGCAAAATACTTCCCAATGTCAAAGAAGCTGAACCATAAAGATAAACTCAACGTCTTCATTGCATTACCTTGAGAGTCTGAGTAGTTCGTAGGATAGGTTCATTGATTTCATAAGAAGTGTTCCGAACCACCGTATTGATGGTGAGTCACTGAAGGAGTATTTCTACAGGGGCCAAGATTACAATTGCAAGGTCATGCTTGATACTATCATTGGTGGATCATATGGTTAGTGCACTTTTTAGGGATCGCTGAAAAATTGGAGAAGATTTCCCGAAATAATAAATCAAGGAGTAGTCGGAAGTCAGACATTTGAAAAGCACTTTTGCAGTTCAATCTGCACCTAGTCAATTTGTTGATAACACACATGAGAAGATGGCTCAGATAAGGAAAAATTGTGGGTTGGTTTTGAAGCATGTGAGTGGAGGTACCGAAAAGATAAATGTTAATTATTTGACTAGAAACCCCCACCACCGGTTGAGGAGTACTACAATGAAGAGGGTACTTATGCACTAAATTACCAGACTCGGNGGGGGGGGGGGGGGTTGATCAACACCTAAGGTTCCATTTCGGATAATTAGCGCCAAGGTCAAGGGAACCAAGAACAAAACTATAGAAACTAAAATCGAAAGGTCAATATATCCCTGATGGGAATTACAATCGTGACAACAACTACAATCAAAACAACTATGGGAAACAATAGGAGTGGTCCTTATCTGCCTCCTCAAAATTGGAAATTTGGTAATTGGGAAGCTAGGGGTAGTATGTCATGGGTTGAGGATATGATGCAAAAAATGATGATGAGGTTTGATTCGACTAATGAGAATGTGAAAGAGATGCAAAACGACTTGTCTGGTCATGGTCAAAGTGTTTATTCCCATGTAGTGTCGGTCAAGCAACTTGAACAAAAAACTAATCGATTGTCTACTTAAGTGAATCTATGTCAGATCAGCACACTTCCTAGCAACACCATCCAAAATCCAAAAAATGATGGAACTGTATGACATTCACTACTCCTGGGGGTAAGCAAACCACTGATCCACCTTGGCTGTCTAAGATTGATGTTGAGGTTAGCGAAGATGATAATGTGATAGAGGTTACCGAAGTTCTCTTCCCTCAACCGCAACTCATACTTTGAAACGAAAGTGAGCTTGTTCTTGAATCAGCGCACTACAAAAATCCAAGAATGCAACTAAGAAGGAAGTGAATATAACCCATAAAGTTGTTCCCATGCCTAGACCTCCACCTCCCCTTCCTTAGAGGTTAGTGATGAACGTTTAAGAGAGCAAGTACCTTAGGTTTATTAGTATGTGGAAGCAACTTTCCATCAATGTTCCGTTGATAGAAGCCTTGGACCAAATGATTGGGTATTCATAGTGTCCAAAAGCTTTGATGACGAAGTAAAGGGCCATGAGTTTCTGAGATGATGATAAGTTGCAACACTTTAGTGCGATATCTACAAGGTCCCTTATACAGAAGTAATAGTAATCTGGTGCCTTCATTATTCCTTTTACCATCGGGTTGTCGCACTTTGATAAGGTGTTATATGATATTGGTGTGAGCATTAATATGATGTCATTGTTTATTTACAAGAAGTTTGGCCTAGGATATCCAAAACTTACTTCAATGCATTTGTTCATGGCCGATAGGACTATGAAGAAACCCATTGGTGTGCTCCATGACGTACTAGTAAAAGTGGAGTCTTTATCTTCCATGTGGATTTTGTGATACTCATATGTGAGGTTAATTTTGAGGTTCCCACTATCCTTGGGAAACCATTCCTTGCCCGTGGGAGTGCATTGGTTGATAGGGAGAAAGGGCAGATGAAGTTCCGTTTAATAATGAAGAGGTAACTTTCAATATCTTTAGATTCATGAAGCATAGTAGTGAGCTCGAGTCAGTATTAATGGTGAATCATATTAAAGAGAGTGGTTCCGAAGTGCCTATCAAAGAGAGGTTGGGTGTTGATGCACTAGTAGCGGTAATGATAAACTTTGAGGGTGATGGCATTCGAGCCTTTGATGAATAGGTTCAAATTCCTTTCATAGATAAAGAGATTGGAGCTAGACATCTAGAATCGTAACTCTCCACCCGCAAGACAGTGTTGGAGGAGGCTCTCAAATTGGAGTTTAAGGCTCTACCATCACATTTGAGGTATGTATTCTTTGGGAGAGATTATACTTTACCGGTCATCATTGCGACAGATTTGAATATGACACAAGTTACAGTATTGGTTTTTATGTTAAAGAGGTTCAAAGTGCTATTGAGTGGACTATTGCAGACATTATTGGGATCCCTCTTGGAATTTGTTTGCATAAAATCCAACTCATGCCAGATCACAAGACTAGTATTGAGCATCAGAGAAGACTAAATTCGCCTATGCAAGAGGTCGTGAAAAAGGAAATCATCAAGTGTGGTTGGATACTGGAGTTATTTATGCCATTGTAAATAATAGTTGGGTTTTTCCCGTCAAGTGTGTGACCAAGAGGGAGGGATGACTATGGTTTCGAATGCAAAAAATAAGCTTGTTCTGATGCGGCCCGTGACTGGATGGAGAGTTTGCATCGATTCTCAGAAATTAAATGCTTAGACAGAAAAGGATCACTTCCATATGCCGTTCATTCATCAGATATTGGAGAGACTTGCTGGTAAGAGTTGTTATTGTTTTCTTGCGGTTATTCGGGTTATAATTAGATCTTCATAGCTCCAGAATACCAAGATAAGACCATCTTCACTTGCCCTTATGTTACTTTCGTCTTCAAAGAAATGCTATTTGGGTTTTGTAATGCACTAGCGACCTTTCAATGTTTTATGATGTCTGTATTTTCTAATATTGTTGTGGACACTATTGAGGTATTTATCGATTATTTCTCGGCGGTAGGTGAGCCAGTGATGAAGATGAGAAGCAATAAAAGAAAACGTGAAAAGAGCGGGAGTTGGTAGAGAACAAAAAAAAAACGGATTTGAGGATCTGCCAATTTAGACATTTAGGGTTTTAATTAAATTTGGATGAAAGTATAAAAACAAAAACTTGAGGATCTATTTAACTATTTTTGAAAATTAATTAAAATTTGTCACCTATACTTAATAATTAATACTAGTGTCACTCTTTTTAAATTTTAAAACTTCTTTGTCACCTATAATTCATTCCCCCATGTCTGTAACTAGGGCGTCAAAAATGAACCCAAATATAGATAATCAGCCCACAATTAGGGTTGGACTGATAATAATTTGAATTGACTTCAATCTCTACTCATTCAAGCCTAACCCAATTTAAGAGAATTCTCAATTGAGCCAAATGCAATCTCCAATTTCAACTCATTTCAAAATTCTCTACTCAAATAAGTTCCTCTATATTATAGGTATAAATTATTATCTATTTAACATTTTTAGGACTTGTTATCATTTGTTACTTTTTTTTAAAAAAAAATAATTGAGCGAAAATTCGAATTGTGATTATGAAAGTTAAATATTACTACGTTAAATTATTGAGATTAATCAGGTCAAATTGAACAGGTCAAAACCCAACCCGTTTTTATGCCCATTTAAACCCAACCAATTTGAGCCCAACGTAAACTTGAGCGGGTCAAGACTCAACCCAACTTCTATCTCAACCAGTTTTAATATCTCCAATTTCAACTCAACCCGTCCATTTCACACCCCTATCTATAAGCATTGCAATATAGATCCATCAATACAACACAAAACTGTATCTGTTCAATTAGGCGGGAACTGTGTAACTAACTATACTAACAATACAAACTAACAATCTGAATGACAGTAATAACTGAATAACCAGCTCAACAGTCTTATATCACATCTATATCTTAAATTACTTGGATTGGGTCATCTAAAATCTAAATCTAATGCTCAATAATATGTATTTTAATGTAAATTAAAAGTTTCCTGAAGTCGGGCCACCCTAGAAGTATGGAAGATTAAAGATAAATCATATACAAATATTTAACACCAAGTAAAGGGCTTGATCTTTGACCAAGTTTCATCACTTGAAGAGAATCGAAAGAGTAACATACAATGATTCCTTTATTTCTTTGATGAAATATAGCTTCAAATCCAGTTTAATGATGAAGCAAGACAAGCTATTGAACCACATGACGGACTAGGCCATGGAGGATTTATTTGTTTGGTCTTTGACCTGAGCATCTAAAAGACGGAAATTGTTTTATAGTCATACAAATGCCACGGCTTATTTGTTGGAGAGTCCATTTTTCTGTGTTTGTGAAGGGTGTTCACTCTGTAGCTGCAGCTTCGCTGATCCTTCACCAATTGCCTGACCTGATTCCAGATCTTTCTGAGGGTAAAATCTTCCACTCCGACGGACGAGATCCTTTATTGTTTTTGTGAGGTCTTTATCATTAAGCAAGGACTCCATTGTCACGTGTACACCTAAGTGAAAAGAAGAGTAAGAACAATATTAAAAAACCAATTATACTATCATCAGCATGTAGCAAAATGGTTTGTCACTCAAGTGTAAACAAAATTTTGAGAGCGAGTGAAGTTAAAACAATGGAACAAAATCTTAACACATAACAAAGTGAGTTTTCTTGCACTTCCATCCACATTGATGTCTTTAATAAGTGCACTTTCAAGTCTCAATATACTCTATATACTAGTAAATTTATATCTGAATCGAGATTTTACTCTATAGTCCAACTTACAGACAAATTTATGTTGTTCATCTTTCTCTATCATATATGCAATAGCTTGTTTCAAGTGACACCAGAAACCACAAGAAAGAGCGAAGTATTTTCCACGCGAAACATATATTCTTATCTCAAGGACATTGCAAGAGAAGATGTTCGCCATAAGTCCATTGCAGATCGTTACAGATATGCTATCAGCCAAAAGTAGCCAAAAATCGTAAGACTTCCAGCCCATAGAACATAAGAATCGCCTTAAAAGCCAAGTAAAATATACTTGTTATCGGAAGTAAGTTGTGTTCCAGCCTATACTGGGTGAGGATTTGTTAGTTCTGCAGACACTTTTAGCATCTTAAAGAACACTTTTACCCTATATTACTCTTAAGTCAGGTGCGGCTATTCGATGCAGGTGCGGATCTAGATCTCGGATTTTGTATTACATAACTTGTATTTGTAGGTATGGACCCCAGCTTAGTTGCGCATACTCTTCACTTTTGATGCCGCACCCATGTCTAATTCACCAAAAATACACTACTTTTAGAATCCAACACGCACCCGTTGACATTGTTGAAGAGTCCGAGCAACACAAGATCCAAGTAAGGATATGGGTGCTAGGCTACAACTAACAAATAATACATAAAAATAATGGTTATGATAATTAGTTACAAATAACTTATATTTTGATTAACAAGGTGATCTGAATACATTATTGTTAATTAATTAGTTAATGAGAAATGACTTAAAGAGAACTAAAAAGCCACATGTTCTCTTCTTTCTTCATCTCTCATTCTCTCGTTCACCCAAATTTTGATATATCATTCAATACTAACATTTCTATAGGTGTTAAGTTACAACAAATAAATGTATAATACAATATATGTAAGTTTATATATACAGTCAAATTCTTTGTAAATACTTAAAATTTAATTCATAAGGTATCTTGTATATGACTTTGTAGTATTTTATGTGAATATGAGTACAACATAAACCCAATATCAAACAAAATACCTAATCAACATATACTTCTTGGTCATAGGTATAGTTAAAAGTACCCAAATTAGGTTGACCAAATCCAATGTAGAACCCACACCCATACCCCCATGTCGGGTCAGCATGGGTTCGGTAAGGAACTTGAAGTATGTTCAAATTCCAGATAAAGTTCAAATTCAAGCACGATCAAGATCAGCCCTTGTAATTTTTTATTTCTTGGTCATTATTATTTTTTAACTATTAATAAGTTTCTTAGTTTAACTTTTTCCATGATATTATGAAAGGTTCATCTTGTTGGTTTTCACGTTAATTGGTTGATGTTACAAATGCTTTTTATATTAAAAGTGGAAGGTTTTAGATTTAAAGTATGACCAGTTAGACCCATATTAATTTAATACAATAATAATGGTCAACCGTTTGACGCACGTTTCCATAACTAGTAAGAGAATAAAAAAAGAATAACAAGGGAAATGAACAAGATAATTGGATAATTGGATAATTGATAGAGAACTTTATAATAATAAAAAAATAATAATCTTTTTTTAGATTAATGATCAGACAGGGGTTGATTTAAAATAAGAAATATGGAGTCTAGTTGTGAGGCTTTCTCGTTTCAGAACAGTATTTCCAAGGATTAGTCCAAGTGCAGACAATTAATGTCCTAAGTGTGCTAGGCAAACTAAATTTGAAGGAGTAGTTACTATAACTATTAAGGTGGATGGATTTAATAGAAAGGTTAACTTTCTCTTCTCACTTGAACATTTCAAATAACATAGACAAGTTGAAATTGAACCAGTAGTATCGACAAAGGTCTAGTAATGTAAAGGAAGTGGAGGAACTTTTTACAGGAACATGTTACACACATTTTTTGCGTATTTGAATTTAACTACCTCATAAAAAATTAGTTTTGATCAGACCAGATGAATAAAGTTTACTCTCATGTTTCTTTTTCTTTTTGAGGTAGGCGGGGAATTGGGGATAGAGAGACAACAAAGAGGAAAAAGGCACATACGATATCGCCAATAATGTTTTGGGTTTGTTGGATCATTGATAGTCTCTTCCACTGCAGGTCGTGTCGTGTAATCTTCTTTAAGTGCTAGCAAATCCTGTATATTATTTAGCAATGGTGTCAGTGACGTGGAAGAATATCCTGAATGCTGAGATGAGCATTGAGACATTAATCTCGCTGGGAAGCTCACTTGCATCATAAATAAATTGCACAATGTAGCATAATGTCAAGATTATGTTCTTCACAGTTCAAACTGAATGATACCATGAAAAACAACCACCTAAATTTTTTCTCATGAATGGTTCAGAGTAGGGCAAAAAAGATGCTTATTAGTGGCATATTTAGTCATGAAGGAGGTTTAGTAGGCCTGACTGAACCATAGTGCTAACAAATTACCATGTGTCCTTAAATAAGTACAAAGTCCAAATTTTCGGACACTAGGAGACAAAACATAATTAATCGACCATTTCTACAGAGCTACCAAATCCATATATCTCCGTATTGTTTGAGAACATCTATTCCGAGATACAAAATCACAATCGCTTTGATAGAACTTAGAATTCATACAATGTCAATATGGTGAATAATCAAAAGAATTTGTTTATGGAATTCTTTTCTTTTGGGAGAAGGGGGAGGTCATAAGTAATTATTAATATCTTTGGACAGCAGCCCTTTTCAAATTGAATTTGATTGGCTCAAACCTCCCCAAGAAAAGGAATTCTGAGTTTTTTCTTGCACTTTGGACAAAAAACATTATACTTTAGAAGCCTAGAGAGCTAACGCCTTTAGAAGGACTTAAGTAATTATTGGAAGGACATAGAACTCACTAATCACCCTGGCCAGTAGTTCAGTACTATGAAGCTTTGAGGCAAATATGGAGCGAATCAATTTAGCAAAGACTACTACTAAAGAATTAATTACATGCTACAAAAGAAGTAGGATCTTTATATCAATTAAGTACCTGGAGGGGAAATATTGACCACATTGATGGGGCTTCAACATGCTGTCGCAAGACAAAGTGCACAATTTCAGGAGTGCATTGATCAGGTGGCAACTCATCAGATCCCATCACTGCTTGAAAAAAGCGGTGCCTTCTCTCTTCATCTTCCTCCCACCAAGCACGTAGAGTAGAACAGTCATGGCATGATGGAGCACAAACCTAAGTTTGAAGTACTAACATTATTGTCCAGTCTTTGATCAACAAGGACTAATATGCATTGAAAACAGATAAATACTTGAGTGTAAAAGCACTCTTAAAAATCATTTACAAGATATACGGAGGAAAAGGGAGGCATACTCAAAGGTGTCTTGACAGCCTCTATCTTTAATATATTCCCGGGGGGCAGCTTTATAACAAGAATTAACTAATAAAACATTAAAAGCAGCACAACAGTTGGTTGATGCAATTTTTTTTTCATGCTAAGCAAAATTAGAGTTTGCATTCTAGTTTCCACTATCCGATGACTTTTAGCAGATTTCCAGTACATCAATATGTTTTCACTTAAAAGGTTATATCATAAACAACAAGCATAAAAATAAAGCATTTTGTCATGCCTCCAGGTGCTTTTTCTTATAGCCAAAGGGAGCACTTGAACAAATGTTAAAGTAAATCGATGTATGATCATATGAATAAAATTTCTCTATTAGGTAAAGTATGTTTTAAATTTCACGGGAAAAGGTTTTTCTAGTAGATTATCATAGAAGCTGCAGTAACTAAGACCATCTTCCATATCAAATAAGTTGGGATGTAGTAGAAGAGATCTCAAGAGAATTTTACCGTCATGTAGTTGTATTGAGAAGGAATATCAAATTCTAGATCAGGTTCACTTGGCATGCGTTGAATGCGTAGGCCTACTAAGCCCAGTTCTTGCATAACCTGCATCAAAGTGGTCATAACTCAAATCATACATTGAGATGCAAGAAGTGATGTGACATAATGATTCACAAGGATGATAGTTCTGAGTGGCATACAGGATGAACACAGGAGGGAATTAGGCCTAGGTCTTCCCCACAAGCGAGCATGTCTGATGAGTTCAAAAGAACAGGCAGAGTCTTAAAGGCATTGTCACGCCAAAGACCTTCTTGTCGATGGAAGTAGTAATCATAGTATAATCTTTTTAGGACATTTTGACTGCACCAGCAAACAGATCATAAGATAAACCATAAAAATTAGCATAACTGCCTTAAATTAGAGGCTAAAACCCTAGTATTCTTCACATGCACAGCAAATGTGTAGACATCTAAAAGGATGAAAGATAAACACTGGTGTTTACTTTAAAAATGTCACTGCAATTTATCAAATCCGACATCAGATAGTGTGAACTAGAAAAACGCATGAGGTACCTGTGCTGATCCAAATCCATAAAGCTTGTTGTGTCTTCAACATTGAAGCGAGGGTAAAACTTTCTTGGATCTTCTGGATCTTTAATAAGCGCCACATTCTGTGATAAAGATTGGATCATGAACATAACAGTCAAGTGTAGTATAATAAGCATCGGTGCAGAAAAAGCATAATATTTTTTTAAAAAGGATTAAAAGCATAGTTTTAAAATAGGAGAAGAATACACAAAATTAGACTTCTGAACATCAAAGCAATGTACCTGCAGAAGATCAAAGAGTTTTCGTCGTAGTTTCTCTTCACTCTCTACAAACATGGATGTTTCCAAGACTGACTTCAGCGCAGATGCAATTTTCTTCTCAGTATTGCATTCGTCCTTGAACTACATTGATAAAAGTAGAATATGAACTCACTTGAAAATAAGCGCATAAAAACCTTGATGAAAGAACACTCCAGCCCTGTATATCTGAGCTTTACTAGGCTATGGCATAAAGATATAGGTAAATAATGCAACCAAGAGAACTGCAGAAATAAGTCCTTTGCAAAAGAAAATAATTTACTTTCGACAAGATAGCTGGATTCTTTTTTCTTTATTTTTTTGAAGCTAGAACTGAGATGATTGTGCATAAGTTGAAACCAATGATGTATAAAAAAATCAAAAGACAGAAAAAAGAAGAATTCAGAAGCTCTGTCACTAACCAGGTGATGGGCAGATACCTCACACAAAATTCCAAACCACCTCCTACTTAAACTCATATACGGTCATGTTTGGGTTGGAAACGTCCGGCAAACATCCCCAAGGACCAATCAAGGGTCCTTGAGGAAGGACCCATGTTGGTGGCCAAAACTGCCCAAGGCAGTCCACCTACGGATGGCAATCGACGGCCAGTGGCCTGGTCGACGCCCCGTAGGTGCTGGGTGTCGTGGGAAGCTAAGCTACCAATTCCAAGCCTCTGAACCCATCGACGGAGGACCGGACGGCCGTGTATGGACCTACGCCTCGTCGATGGGCAAACGTTGTTGGTGGTCTGTGTTCTTGCGCAGGTCACTGTTAAGTGAGGGGTGAAATGGGAATTTCATCCCACTTCCAAATAAGAGTATTGGCGGTTATTTAGGGGTCTTTTGGGTATTTAAATGTGTATATAAGTCTTAAACACATTGAATACTTCATTCTTCTAAATCAAAAATTCAAATCCCTTAGAATTCTCTCTAGAACTTCATTGGAGTCAAAACTCAAGGAAGGACTTGGTGTGACGAATTGAATGGAGATTCTTCATCAAAGTGAAGAATTAGCTTCATCAAGGTATGTATTTTGGTCCTTGAAACTATCTTCATCAAGGAGCCCAACTCTCAAGAAGTTTTCTAAAGTTTTCAAGTTGAATAGGCCAAATTTCATGATTCTACTATGGGTTCTTGCATTAATGATTTCTAAACATTGGATAATGATTTAATTGATATTGTATTGATGATTTTAACCTAAATTACCTATGAACCCATGAGTTGGATGAACCCTAGTTTTTGACTAAGTTATGGGTTACTTGATATTGACCTAATTTTGGTGAATTATGGTGGAGATTCCTATGGGCTATCTAATGATGTAATAATTGTATTCAATTGACATCTAGGTTGTATTAGATTGATGAATTTACATTGAATTGACCTAGTTCATTGATTTCTATAGCTTTTATATTGAATTATTGTTCATGGCCATTGGTAAGGGCCTTATGGTATTGAATTGGATGATTTAACATCGAATTGAGGTGTTAAGGATGGAGTGGTGGTACGCTGCCCTATTTCCTTTATTTTGATGTTGTTTATACTTCAATTATATTGTTATTGGTATGGTCCACTTATGGTGGCGGTGCTATGTGTTTTACTTGCAATTGATGTGGCCTTGTCGGCGTTATTTTAAGTAATGTAATGATCATGACCTTGTTGGCAAACTACTTGAAGTAATGTTGCTATTTTTGTAGTTGATTATGTGAAGCATGATGATATATATCTACATGTTAAGTCATATATGTGTTTTTCTATTCATGTTATCTTAGGTGATCATGTTAGACTATGACTTTGACCTTGTGTGTATAAGTTTTAGGGTTGAGTCTTGGTTATTCCTAATTGACTATATGAGTCCATGTTGGTCACATTGATGATGGTATGATAGTGGATAGGATGACTTCAAGATGATATGGTTATGTTTATCTGTTTCTAGAATGACATGTGTTATGAGTTAAAAGTGAAGTATGTGGTGTCTTGTCTTGGTTGTGTTGTGTCCCTTACTTGATGTATATATGAATGTGAATATGTGATGTCTTGACTTAGGATGCTAAAGTCTTTTAGTCTTGAATGTATGAATGACATGTGACTTTAAATGATGTTAAGAGTCTTCTATGTGAAACCTTGAACCTAGTGGTAAGTTTATGAATGTTGAAGTCGTAAGCCGTAATGGTATCCTTCAAAGTAAAAGAATGATAGACTTAAGGTTAATTGGCTGGAATGGCATCATATTAATCCTTAGGAAAGTCATCATAAGCTTCTTGTCGCCATTGTGAGGTAGCCCTAGTGGACCTTTCTTTAGTAGGGTAAATGTGATTGGGTTATGAACTTGTTATGGAACCCTTTTATGTGAACCTTATGTGTAAATTACTCTATGAGAAAGAAGGCTAGCACCGAGCGAGTATGGTAACAGAAGTAGTTCTAGTTAAAGAGTGAGACTAGATTACAAAGCATGCCCTTCATATTCCTTAACCATGTGCCTACATGGGATGTGTCTAAGTTCTACCATTGGCAAGTAGAACACCCTCATCGCAGTAGGTTAGAACTTCGGATTCCATGTCTTGCTATCATGGTCTACGTCGGTTATTGTCTATTCTCATCATGTGGGAGACTTATTGTTTTAGAACAAAAATACTCAAGAAACTGATTTGAAAAAATAAAAATAGAGTGAACTTATGAAATTCCTTGTGTATATATATTAATCTGTAGAAAGTCGAAATTTATACAAAGTAAAAAAACATAAACATTAAAAACTAAAATAAGAACATGTGCCACTAACTACCATAAAAGGGGGCCACTAACAGCCATAATGGGGCCACTAACTTCAGAAAGTTGAGCAACTAAAGTTGACTAAAGTCTAGCTAGAAAATAGGAAGCACTAAATTGAAATAAGTAAAAAACAGTAAAAATAATAATAAGCTGAAAATATGTCAAATTATCTAACACTCCTCCTTGGCATTTTTGTGGCAAACACCAATTCTTTGCCTCAGATCTTCAAACCTTTCCTTTGGCAATGACTTGGTGAAAATGTCAGCTAGCTGGTTCTCAGATGAACAATGAACAAGCAACACTTCATTAGATTGTTGGACTTCTCTAATAAAATAAAACTTGATCTTGATATGTTTAGTTCGACCATGAAACACTGGATTTTTTGAGATTGAAACTGCTTAATTGTTGTCACACATGATCTTGATAGATTCTGTTTGTTCATGGCCTAAGTCCTTCATCATCTTCCTTAGCCAGATAACTTGATTCACAGCAGATGCAGCAGCTATGAACTCAGCTTCTGCTGTTGATTGAGTTGTAGTTTCTTATTTTCTAGAGCTCCAACTAAAACAACTTGTCCCCAAACAGAAAAGATATCCAGATGTGCTTCTGGAATCATCAACTCCACCACCCCAATCACTATCAGAGTACCCGATCAGGTTCATAGTTACTTCGGCAGATGTTGGGAAAAAAATTCCAAACTTTCTAGCACCTTTAATATACCTTAACACTCTTTTAGCAGCTGTGAGGTGTGTGTCTCTAAACAACAAATAGAATGTCAGGCCTGCTTGCGGTTTTGATATAGAAGACTGTCAATTACGCTTCTATACATACTATCATCCACTTTTTCGAAATCCTCCTCCTTGCCAAGCTTCACACCAGTAGATAGTAGAGTACTCACAGGTTTGCAGTCTTGCATTTTGAACCTGTTTAGAATATCCGAAATGTATTTCTGCTGGCATATGAAAATTCCATCATTGGACTGCAACACTTCCATGCCGAGAAAGTACTTCATGACTCCAGGATCAGTCATTTCAAAGATTTTCTACATTTCATCCTTGAACCTTTGGATTAGTTCAATTTGCTTCCTGTCACAAGCATGTCATCCACATAAATTGAGACAATTAAGGACTCACCTGCAGCATTGACTTTCACATACAAAGTAGCTTCATTTTGACTTCTACTAAAGCCAAGTTGGATGAGATGATTGTCAATCCTCTCATACCATGCCCTTGGGGCTTGTTTTAGGCCATACAAGGCCTTTGTTAAGAGATAAACTTGATCCTCTTTTCCAAGAGTTGAGAAACCATCAGGTTGCTCTATATAGATCTCTTCAGCAAGCAAACCATTCAAGAAAGTCGATTTGACATCAAGTTGATGAATCTGCCAAGAACTATGAGCTGCAAATGCAAGAATAAGCTTGATTGTGTGATACCTTGCTACAGGAGCAAAAGTTTCCTGGTAATCCACACCATATCGTTGTGTATTCCTTCACTACCAATCTAGCCTTATGTTTGCAAATTGTTCCATCAGGATTGAGTTTTGTCTTGAAAATCCATTTTACACCAATTACCTTGCGATTTCTAGGTCTGTCAACAAGCTGCCAGGTTCCATTCTTCTCGATCATGTCTAGTTCTTCTTGCATAGCTCTCCTCCATGCCTGAGAGTCTTGTGCTTCAGCATAGCTTGTTGGTTCAGAGCTAACCAAGTTACACCGCTGATAGACATCTTTTAAGGATCGAGTTCCCCTCACTGGTACATCATCCACTAGTTCATCTTCTAAAAGTTGAGGCTGCTCTATTGAAAATGAATCAGAATAAGAGGTCTTCTGATTTTTC
This sequence comes from Solanum pennellii, assembly GCF_001406875.1. Lineage (NCBI taxonomy): Eukaryota > Viridiplantae > Streptophyta > Magnoliopsida > Solanales > Solanaceae > Solanum > Solanum pennellii. Next base: position 11,783,896 of record NC_028638.1, on the reverse strand, counting down.
CAATCCCAACCAGCTGCTTCTTCAAACTTCACTTCTCGGCTGAGAATTAGTTTGTCTGATTTCAAACAGAAAATCATGTAACCTTTGGATGAACTATAGCCCATAAATATGCCTTTATGAGCCTTGTTATCCAGCTTACTCCTTTTTGTTTCTGGAACTCGATAATAACATATACACCCAAAGATTCTGAGATGGTGTATTGATGGTTTGTTCCCACACCAAGCTTCATATGGAGTCATGTCCTGCAAGGCCTTAGTAGGCAATCTGTTCAGCAAATATACAGAGGTATTGACTGCCTCAGCCCAAAACTGATTTGGGATCTTTCTTTCGAGCAAAAGAAATCTGGCCATCTCCATTATTGTCATGTTCTTCCTTTCAGACACGCCATTATGTTGTGGAGTGTATGGTAATGTCAATTGGCGTTCAATACCTGTGCTATTACAAAACTCCACAAATTGAGAAGAAGTGTATTCTCCTCCATTGTCAGACCTCGAAGCCTTAATACTCATTGATTTTCTACTAAAGCTTTAAATTGTTTTAAAACATCAAAGACTTCACTCTTCAGTCTTATGAAATAAACCCAACACATTCTGGTGTAGTCATCAATAAAGAGGAGAAAGTATCTGTTACCACTCAGCGAATCTGTTTTCATTGGGCTGCAAACATTTGTATGAATGAGCTGAAGTTTCTGGTTAGCTCTTCGTACTTGATTTGTTTGAAATGGCAATTTTGTTTGCTTTCCCTGTTGGCAAGTTTCACAAACTTGAGCATTAGAAAGAAATTCAGGCATATTTTCCACTAGCTCCTTTTTTTCATCTCGGCGATGCTTCTCAGATTGAAGTGACCAAACCTTTTGTGCCATAGGTTTGTCCATGTTTGTGAAGTAATAGTGTAAGCCTGCTCAGTTATTTTCTCCCAATCAACTGAAAACATTCTATTGCTTATCTTGACATAAAATAACTCTACTCCAGAAGGCTCAGAAACAACACAATCACGATTCTTAAAATGCGGAGAATAATTATTTTCAAGAATTTGTCCAACACTCAACAAATTTTGACTCATATCAGGTGTGTACAAAACATCAGAAATAGTTTTGATACCTGATATTGTTGAGATAAACATTGTACCTCGGCCTTTGACTTCTACTGCCTCACCGTTTACCACTTTTACTTTATATTTGTAAGTATCATCTAGGAATTTGAACAGTTCAACATTATTGCACAAGAGATGCGTGCAACCACTGTCAAGAAGCCATGAATCAGAGGATTCACTGATTGAAAAGTATGAAACTGCAAATAGTTGCTCTTCATGTGCATCGGCAGCTTCTGCTACTTGTGCTTGCAAAGCACCAGATGCCTTTGCTCTTGATTAGCAAACCTTGGATACGTGTCCCGTCTGCTTATAGTTGTCGCATATAGCATCGACTCACCACCAACAAGACTTCTCCAGATGTATATTTCTTTTACAATGTTTGCAAGGAGGGAACTTTTGCTTCACATCTCCACTATTGTTTCCTCCATCATGCTTGCCCTTATTCTTTTGGTGGAATTGTTGCTTTCCTTTTTGCTGTTGTACAGAGAAAGCTCCTTCAATGAGCTTTTCTCGTCTCATAGTCCTTCTTTGCTCTTGTGCTTGAAGAGCACTCATTAGTTCACCTAATGAAAGTTTGCTCAGGTCCTTGGATTCTTCAAGAGAGGAAATCTTAGATTCAAATCTCTCAGGAAGAGTCACAAGAACTTTCTCCACAATTCGTTTATCTGTAAATTCTTCACCAAGAAGTCTAATGTTATTAACAATTAAGGAGATTCGATCAGCATACTTACTGATAGTTTCATCCTCCTGCATATTCAAGGACTCAAACTCTCTTTTCAGGTTCAACACTTGCATTTGACGTGTTCTATCGCTGCCTTGATATCTTCTTTCAACCTATCCCAAGCCTCTTTTGCAGTTTTGCCAGCATTCTGCATAAGCGACTTGGCTTTAGATTTCTTTGTCTTCTCTTCGTTGTTGGATTTGATCTGAGCCAAGGTAGGATTTGTTGGTAAAGCAGCAAGTGGTTTATCTTCTGTCACAGTTTCCCAAAGTTCACAGGCTTCCAAAAAAGCTTGCATCTTCACAGACCAGATTTGGTAATTTTCACCAGTGAAAGTGAATGGTGGATTTAAAGGTAGGTTGTTGTATGTAATTTGTGTTGTAGGATAAAACTTTTTTTTATCCTGTAAGATCTACTAGAGGCTCTGATGCGATTGTTAGAACAAAAATACTCAAGAAACTGATTTGAAAAAATAAAAATAGAGTGAACTTATGAAATTTCTTGTGTATATTAATCTGCAGAAAGTCTGAATTTATACAAAGTAAAAAAACATAAACATTAAAACTAAAATAAGAACATGTGCCACTAACTACCATAAAGGGGTCCACTAACAGTCATAATGGGGCCACTAACTTCAGAAAGTTGAGCAACTAAAGTTGACTAAGTCTAGCTAGAAAATAGGAAGAACTAAATTGAAATAAGTAAAAAACAGTAAAAATAATAATAAGCTGAAAAATTGCCAATTGTCTAACACTTACTAGCACTAGAGAAGTTCTATGAAGTTTAGGTGCTGGTATGGGACGCTATTGCACAATAGGCTATGAAGGTGTTAGTTGGAGTCCCTAGGTCTTGACCAAGACCATAACTTGAATGTCCTATATGTGATGTATGAGTCTCTTAATGAACTAATGACTTATGTTATGAAGTATGTAAATGAATGAGTAGCTAATCTAAAGTGACTTAAGGATTACTTAGCTAAAGTGTGAAGAAGGCGGGATAAGGGATGATTTCTTCATGTCTTATTTTTGGAAGTCTTGAGAATGACTATAGTTAGGGAAGTTGGTTGATTATGTGGACATGATCTAAGCCTTGTAGTCTTAAGAATTACTTACGTTATCTTCTTGATTTACTTAAGTAGGTCTTTTGATAACCTATGGAAGGAGAATGTCATAATATCTATGTGTTGATGTTTGATGTCTTGTAAGTGTGTATGTGCCTTATTATAAGTAGTCTTGAGGGTCATTTAGGTATGCTTAGGGACGTTGTACAGGCGGTCTCTCTTTGTGTTGCTTAAGTGGGTCTTAGAAAGCTTTTAGTGAGAAGACTACATGCAATAAAATGTTTAAAAGGTAGAGAAAGCACTTCACTGTTACAGTGAAAATAATTGGCTAAATGTTATCTTATGTGTTTCTAAGTTGTTAAATGTTGTTCTTATGATTATAATATGATTTTTAAATAAAAAGATGCATATTTCGAATAGATGTCCGTTTTTATGATTTTCATGCATTATGCCATACTTAGTACATGTGGTTGTACTAACTCCCGTGCTTTTATCTATCTCTATAGTTCTTGGTAGATGAGGAGCTTTTGGAAAATGAAGACTGGGACCATAGCATCGTTCAAGAGAAGTTGAAGTATGTCCTCATTTGACTCGAGGGCATAGATGTCTTTTATGTTTTCTATTAGAAGTATTGTAATAGACTAAGTATTTCTATATTCGTATTTTGTATGGGTCGTGTCCCAAGTATTCTTGTGTCTTTAGATGATCAAATTGAGACTTAGTATTTCCTATGACTTTATATAAAAGAGACTTTTTAAAGACTATGATATGTTTTGTGAAAAGTTTAATTTCCGCACTACTTTTCACGATGTTTATGCGATGAATGATATGTAAGGGCTTGTACAAGACCTCCGAGAGATCAAGTACGCCGGTTGCAATCCGAGATTGTCCCTGTAGCACCCCGTAGCCAAAACAGACCCAAAAAAAACCAGCTTTAAAGAAAAAAATTGCAGGTGCAACCAACGGTGGAATCGACGGACTGTAGCCTGACCCACGGTCCGTCCTGCACAATCGTCGATGTGATCAGAAACTCCCAAAAATTTCAGCCCAGAAAAATTGCTAAGTCTTGATCGACGAACGGACCGACGGTCCATAGGTTAGATGATGGTCCTTAGTCCGTGACCGTCGATCGAGACCCCCATTCACCCACTCTCTGACAAGAGCTACAGCACGGTCCAAAGGTGGAAAATTTGCAGACAGTTAAGAGGAAATGCAGTTGGGTCAATTTCAAATATTAACTCTTAGCACAAAATGAATTAGGTGTACCATGACCTGCTCATTGATAGATAATTGAATTAGCTTTCCATAGCCACCGACCTTGCTAAAATTAGACCTCCAAGTAAAAAGTTATGCCCATTTTAGTAAAGCCCTGTCGAACAGGCCCTGACGACGGACCCAACGACGGGGCGTTGGGCAGACGACGGACCGTCAGTCCTGGCCGTCGTCTGGTCCGACAGCAAGTTTCCTAGGGGTCTTTTTGACCTTTCCCACTCCGTTTAAACCCTAAGTTACGTCGTTTTAACCCTAAATCATCATATTTTAGTCAGTTTAAGCCTAGAAACATAACTAATACATATCTAAGTCAAATCATTAAATCAAAAGTTAGAAAACTAGAAGCAAGAAAGGAGAAAAAACTCAAGAACCTTAATTCAAGAACGCCACAAGATCCAGCAGTTCCAGCCCCGAAACTTAAGTATTTTTCCGTAGATTTCATCACCAGGTATGTGGGATTTAACTAGTGAGTTCCTTTCACCCATTGGGTCCCTAGTTTTTTAGTCAGATTCTTGATTCTCTTATCATGATTAAACCTAGAGTTTCTAGAACTTTGTTAGAACTTCATGAATTTATTATATATATGTTCCAAATCAGATTATTGCATGAATTTCAGAAACCTAGCTTTGTATTTCTTTAGTTCTTGAATTACACATGCTAGGTCAGATATTTCAGACACTTCATATATATATGCCTCTGTTATAAATGCATAACTACTAGATTAATTGTTGCATTCTCAGTTTGCATGTTCAGTTTCGAGTTATCCAGTATTTACAGAAGCTCAAACATAATCAGTAAATTTAGAGAATTCATGGGAGTAGCATAATATCGAGTTGGACTAGGGTTCACCGTACCCAAATAGTCCCAGAACTACTAGCCAAGTAGGTTGTAAGTCCCCTTTGTGGGCAATCAGTATAGTGATCACGCCATCTTGTCTTTATTTTGGTTTTATCCCTTCGACGAATTTCGGCTATGACCAATGCCCCACTAGCTAAATAGGCGTAAGAAAAAGCTACCTGAAAAAAAAAGCAAGGTGCACCTTGAATTGAACTTGCCTTTATACCTTTGGCATGGTATATTGGGTCCTCTCAATAGGGCATATACATCGGACTCCACATTTAGCTCATGTGGTTTTATTATCCGTTATTAGTAGCTCCCACAGTTCAGTTAGATTTTCTGCATTGACCATTTATCAATATTTTCAATATTTAGTTTCAGCATGTTATAAATTGGTCATTGCATTCAGTTAGCTCAGAATTCAGTTTATCATGTCGGATTATTATACTTGCTTTTATGCTTGTTCAATGATGTTTTATTTCAGCTTTACTCTATCCTACATGCTCAGTACCTTTCAAGTACTGACGCATACGTGCGCTACATCTTCTCGTGATGTAGGTTAAGGTTCTCAGCATCCAGATCACGCATAGATCGATTTCCGATCTCTAGTTCAGCAGATTCAGTGGTGAGTCCTCATTCTTCGAGGACAACAGTCATGAGTTTCATTTAATTCTTTAGTCATTTAGTTTCAGTTTTTGCTAGATTTAGCTGGGGCTTGTCCCAGTATTTCTAGTCTAGTTTAGAGGCTTATTTCAGACATAGTTAGATTCAGCTTAGTATTGAGTTAATATTTCCTTTGTATTAAACTCATTGTTTTCAAATATCTCAGTTATAAAATATGGGTATTCCCCATCTTTTCAGATTTAATTATGATTTAGCTCCCGCATCAGTTTATTATCTTTAGTATGCTCATGATCATGCCAGTAGGGCTAGCTTGGGATCACTTGTGGTCCTAAGTTCCGTGTCCGCGTCTTGGGAGAACTTGGGGCGTGACAGTCCCTAACTTCTAGGGTGTGGTTTCGGGATGTGACACCCTTGTCATGTACGTGTATGAATGAATGGAAGTCTAGGATCAGTAGACCTAAGGTAGGTGCCCTTCTTGAGTGGAATGATGGACTTTACGATAGGTTGGCCGAAACGACATGAAACTATCTCTAAGGAAGTCATTAGAGCTATCCTTGGAAAGAGTATTATGAGTTGGTAGGACATAGTGATGATACCTACTCTAATACGCCTAGGGAATAATTTACTCTAAGAGAAACACGGCAAAGTATCGAGTGCATATATTCTTGTGGTAGTAGCTCTACTTTAGATGAGACTAGAGTTCAAAGAAACCCTTGATATCCCTTAACCATGTGCCAACACGGGATGTGTCCTAGTTCTGCCCTTGGCAAATAAAACACCTTCCACGGTGTGCGGTCCTTATGACACCAGATTCCATACCTAGCTAGTATGGTCTATGTTGGTCAATGTCTATTCTCATCATATGGGATGTACACTCTAGTTATTGGATAGGTTCTACAACGTGTGGATAGTGGAATGGGACGCTATCTACACATTGCACGAGTAAGATTTAAAGATGCTAGGTGACTTCCCTATGTTTCCAAGACCATTATGTGAAGTCCTTTATTTGATTTCTTGTCTCTTAAATGGCCTTAAATGAATATGGTTCACTTATTGAAGTATGTTGTGTAGAAAGGTTCCTTTCTCACTTAGGTGGAGAGTCCAAATGATCAAAAGGGTTACTTAATGAATATGGCACTATGTATTATTGTGATGTAAAGAATATTCTAACATTGGGTAGTCTTAAGGATTACTTAGGTGTGCTTGAAGAGGGTGTATGGACGGTCTCTTCTTGTGTTACTTAAGTGAGTCTTGGGATAACCTTTGGTAGGGGGTCTAAATGCTTAAATGGGTTCTAAAGATTATGGTCATATGTTGTGGATTACTTGAGTATAATGTCTTATATGTGAATATTGGCTTGATGATGTTCTTATACTTGTTTTATGAGATTTCTATCAAAAGAGCATGAAAAGCATATCATAAAGTAAATGTCCGTTTTAGCATGGTTTTCTTGAATAGTCACCATACTTAGTGCATTCAATGTGCTAATTCCATATGTTGTTCTATTCCTACAAGTGTAGGTGGCAAGAGAGGATTTTATTAGAAGTTGAAGCTTGGGAATAGTATTCTCTCAAGAAGATTGGTATGTCCTCATATGATTCGAGGACATGGTTTATGTTTTAGTTTCCTTTTCTAAAAGACATTGTAATAGACTATAGCTATCTTTCAAATTGATGCAAGGGTTGTGACCCTATGATATTATATGTGTCTAAGATGGCTTATGACGAGACTTAGTTCTTATATATTTATAAAAAGAGTTTTGACTATTGTTGTGAAAAGTTTTAATTCCGCACTACTTTTCATATATATGATGATGTCTAAGGGTTTGTACCAAACCTCCGAGAGGTCGAATACACCGTTTAACTTCTAGGGTTGTTCCAGGATGATTCATCAAAAATACAATTTCTCTACTGGAAATGAACGCCAAAATAGGGACACAAGCAATTTGAAAAAATGTTTTATCTAACCCCGTCCCAATTTATGTGGCACTTTCACCTCCAGAGAGACAATTGGACTAGTCTTTGAAGATCAATTACATAAGATCAACACAATATTCTAAAATTGAAATTTAAAATCCAAACATTATACAAGAGGTACTATAAGTCTAAATTGCTCGGACTCTTTAACTTTCGGTGCCGCACCCGTGTCGACACGACGTGGGTGTGGGTGCGGGATCCGTACCCAATCTGGTCAACCGTTTTAGGTACTTTGACCAAATTTGAGGAAGAAATTCTGGGCAGATTCAATGAATTCTTTAATCAAAACAAGACCTAAGGTGAAATTGAAGAAATGGATACCTTGTATATATAAATTTCTATTATCACTCCCTTTCGTTTTATGTGCTTACCAGATCCTCCTCTTGATCAATATTTTCTCCTAAACTTTTTCATACAATATTTCATAATTTAAACGTTATAACTCTATTTTTAGACAAATCCCTGCACCCTTATCCATGCATAGATCTGTATCCTCGAATCTTAACATTTAGATCATAGAGGATCCGACCTCTAGATCTGCACCCATGTTGAAACCCGCACCCGAGTCCGAGCAACTTAGCTATAAGTTGCATTTCTTCTCATGTCAATGTGATAGAAAATATATTTAAAAAAGTTGGTCAAAGTTTGCATAGTTTGAATCTCAAAAAGCTAAGTGTCACATAAAATTGTGATAAAGGGAATAGTAATTTAAAAAGAAGTAGAGAAACCCCATTTAATTTAGTAAATCAAAACAATTACAAGAAACTAGAGTAGCAACTAAAAATAATAAGTCTACTTCTCAAGAAAATAACTAATAAAATTAAACCCAAAGTCAAGACTATTTATTCTGGAATAAGAAAAAAATATAAAAGTACATCAGTTGACAAGTACAAGGGTGGGAGATAGATGTTCTACATACTAGATTTTACATTCAATTGTGTAAACTATGACATTATTATATAAGGTTTGCTATTCACATAAGTTTATAAATTGCAAGCCACATATTGTTATACCTTTTAGGTGTCTCTTGATCCTAAACCCATCCTCTTATTTTGTATGTTAGCTACTAAACAGGTACTTATCACAGGCGACAAATAACGAATTTTTGGGCAAAAAGGGGCCAGGACAAAAAGAGTAACAGCACACCTCACCTCTTTTTGCAGGTTGTGCAACTGAAAGGTTGAAATCACATAAAGTCGTTATTCCAGAAATTTGATACAGCAGTTCGAATAAGTAACCATTAATTATTCCAACAATCTTTGAATGGAAATCCACCAAACATCTGATACCATAAGTCAATTGTACTATTACAGTGGAAAAGCTGCAATCATCCAGTAAAGATATTGACACCTTAAACTAGTTACAGCACAGAAACAGTGCATAATGACATAAGGGGAACTTGAAGAACTCTTTTAGTTTACCAAGCATGGTGAGCACATGTATCTTCTACTAATAGCATATTGATACTACTATCATAACTGCCTGCATTTTATAGAGATCGGAAGAGTTTGCCTCCCTTCTAAAGGACAAGATTAGGATTTTACGTAGCACTAGTAACACTTTCATCACCTATGCACATACCTTCCCTCCTCCCTACCCCACCAAAGGACCAAGAGAGAGAGAAGAAACAGAAGAGCAACCACAAAGGATTGACCTGTTCCATTTGACCAACAATTTCACGATTTCAAATGTTTCTTCTGAACTACTTAGAAGTAGTTTGAAACAGATACCAAACAGAATTAAAATAAAGCACCAGATGAAGAAATTTCAGCACTACACCATCGCTAAAAGAAAATTCACCTCGTAAAAGCCCTTCTGATATTCATTCAAAAAGGTAGAGGCAATTATAGTCCAAGAAGCTCCGAATTTTTCCTGTAAATTAAGCAACGAGAGGTCAAATTTGAGCATATCCAACAAATTTACAAGATCAAAAAAGATGCATGATTCAGTAATGTTAGAATAAGAATAGCAAGGGTGGATCTAGGGATTTGGGTGCGGTTTCTCGGACCTGGTAACTTTTGGACAAAACAATTATTTATATTAAGAAACTTATTAAATGTAGAGAAAATTACAGCACAATACCTTTGGGCCATCTAGTTTACTATAGGTATAAATAAAATATACATACCTATACATATATAAAATACCTACTATGATTCCAAAAATTATCAACAGAAAGTCAACCGAGTGGAATCAAAGAATTACAAATGACTTCACAAAAAGGATTTAATTGAGTAAATAAAAAACTGAATATTGTTGTCACGAGAATTGCATATACGTAACGCATAGAGACCATATACAACCAATGTATATGTAGTGTATACATCATATACAATACATATAAGAAATATGTATTGGGAACTCAGTAACAAAGTTGATTCTTGGCCCAGCAGCAGAAATGAAACCCATTTAAGTTTTGTTGCTCTCCTGGTTCAATTCCCTTTGGACACTTACAATAAAGTTCTTTTTTAATTTGCCATCGTTTGTTACCCTAAGGGCATCTCCAACCCAATCCTCTATTTTACACTCCAAATATAGAGTTCTCTATTTTTTCAGACAAACAACTTCAACCCAATTCTCTATTTTACTCTCTAAAAAGAATCTTTTTCTCTCTCCTCAATATTATATTATTATTTCTATTTCATTCTTATTCTTATTTCATAATATAAATCCTTTATTTTTTTCCAAATAATTACTTTATATAATTTTTAATGTGATATAAAATCACATTTTATTCTAAATATTTAAATAACATAAATTTCAAGAAAATATAATATAATACATAAATTAGGGGACAAATTCAAATAAAAATGACATGCAATTACATGAACTCTCAATTTTCAAAATCATTATGTTGCTCCCATAAATGCTCTATTAATGCATTACGGAGTTCAAAATGAGCACTTTTGTCCTTAATTTTTTTTATGTCTAGCTAAAAATTGTTCAAACTGGAGATTTTCATCTACCACCATTTCTATGGTTGGAGTTGGAGCCGCTACGACATCTTTAATTGGTGCATTGAGATTTGAGATCACGTTTATCTTCAATTATCATGTTGTGTAGTATAATGCATGTAATCATTATATCATGCAACACTTCCGTTCTGCAAAAACGTGACGATCCTACAATAATTGCAAACGTGATTGCAAAACTCTAAATGCATGTTCAACATCTTTTCAGCACGATTCTTATTTCATCGGGAAATATTTCTTCTTTTGAAAATGAGGATCACCAATAGTCTGAACAATTGTAGGCCATTTAGGATATATACCATCATCTAAGTAATAACTCATATTGTATTCGTTTCCTTGAATAACATAATGGGCGGGAGACACAATACCGCTATTTAGATTGGAAAATAAATGTGATGACTCTAAAACATTGATATTGTTATTGGTGTCAGGCAAACCAAAATAAGTATGTCATATGCCATGTATTATATTGTATTGTTATCTTGTATTTAAATTATTATGTTATATATTGTACTGTTATTTAATATTTAAATTATCATATCATGTATGTATTTTTAAATTAAATTTTTCATCTTTCCATTTTAATTTTATGTAATCTTTATAATGAAAATCAATATTATTTATTATTGATGACAATTAGAATAAGAATTAAAATACTATTAGTTTAGAACTAAAGTAGTATATACTAAAAGATATTTTTAAAATATTATATTACTCTCTATTCAACTCTCTAAATTTGAAGAATACAGAGTGATTTGGAGGTGGGTTGGACTGTCATTCTCTATTTTACTCTCCCAATATAGAGAATGGAGAGTGAAATAGAGATGGGTTGGAGATGGTCTAAAACATCAAGCCCATTTAAGTTTGCTTGTAGAAAATTGGCACAACATGACATGTTATAGCTTAAATCGCCAATGAATTACCCTCCTATAATTTTTTTTAAAATTTATTTGGAATTTATTAGCTCCATTCTCTTTTTCTATAAGGAAGTGGCATTGCTTTTTTCCCCTGAAAAGAGTTCTTTTTACTAATTTTTTCCTTAGACACGTTTTTCTTGATTTGTTCTTTATCCTTTATTCTTTATGCTTCTCTTTGCTTATTTTAAACGACTGCTTTTGGAAATAATTGTGGTGGTACGCCTTTTTCACCTAAATTTTTTTTTCCACGTCTAAATTCACTCTATGTGTATCTTGCATTGTCATTGCCAAAATATTTTGAAATTTCTTGAATTGTTTGTTTGAAAGTTTCATCTCTATTACGCAAAAAAATAAGTCATAGATTGATTTTTTGTATTAATTTTCATGGGAAATGATTACTTATACATTATTTATCCTCTAAAATAAATGATGTATATACTTATGAGAAGGGTTTATTAAGCTGATGTATTCCATTAGTTCTTTATTGATACATAGTGCTCCATTCAAAGAATATTTATGCATCAATTATAAATTTATGTATACAGTGTAGTTTGTGTATACATGAGAGTATTGTGTATTCATTCAATTAGTTTGTATACATTTAAATGTATGGATTCTGGTGTGTATTCATATTCATGTATCGATAAATTTTTTAGGCTTGTGTATTCATTCAATTAGTAGGTGTATACAAGGCCAAATTGGGTTTTCATGTCATGGATTATACCTTTAGCAGTGTATGCAACTTTTTGATCATGATTTGAAATGTCGGTGTTGTTGCAATTAATTGGGTATTGATAATCCCATCATCTTCTTCAGTCATTGGAAGTGATAATGAATGTCAATAACTTTTCAAGTTATGCATAATGGATAGTTTTTGAATTTGCCTGATCCTTTCTTCAATTCCATGTGTACTCACATTCCCATAATGTTCGGTATCAACATCGGTGTTGAATCATCATCAATCTTATTATGAAATTCAAGGAATTGATGGAAGTATCGACATTTATATGGGTCAAAATCTTTTGAATGAATCCATTAAAATCATTTTTTGTTGTAATAACCATCCCTTCCATGAAATAATCCAAAAAATTAATTTTACTATCTCATTCGCCACTATGATGAACCAAAACAATCAAAGATGCTATCTATATCTTGATGTTCATTGTTAAACTGCATTGTTGTTTCTATTTAGATTAATGATTTTTGGTTGGCAAAATTTTTGGAAACTGAATTGCCATCTTCTTCAATACAAGAATAAATAATACGGCTGAAAAACTTTAACCCACATCTCCTTATTTATAGTTGTTTATTGCCAGTTGGTTACGTGAAGCAAAAAAACCCTACTAAAATACCGTTGGGCTAATATCTGCTATACTATTATTTGTCTATGAATTACTAATAAATATGGGGCCATATGTTGCTAATTATATGTAACAGCTGTCTATCTATGTCATTTTCCTTGATTGATACTGCAAGGGTAATGATGCCCAAACCTTTGAATTTGAAATAAAATTCATACCTCTAACCATTGTGAGTTAACAATCACCGATCATTATTCTGAGTTAAGTCGATTATGGAATGAGATCGACAATTATCAAGATCTCTAAGTGAAGTTTACCAATATTGCAATTTTCTTTCAAAAATTAGTTGAAATGATTATGATTTTCTGGCCTGTTTGATGAACCTAGAGTATGATCAAATCAGGGTTCAAGTTCAAGGCAAATATCATTTTCCTTTCTCTTAGACTATATTTCGATCATTGTTATTCATTGTATTGTATTGTATCGTTACTATACTTACAATGTTTGTTTGATTGTTTCTTCAAATGTATTGTACTGTATTGTTAAATTTCATTGTTACGTAACAATTGAAACCCCTATTTTATGGAACAACCAATTTGGTGTGTTCTCATTGTTACTTAATTTCTTTTTCCAATTATATCTTTACATAATATTTCAAAATACTATTTTACCCTTTACCTTAAATATTTAAACCTAATCAAACCTCCTACCCTAGAATAATTAAGGATATTTAAGTAAATTTATAAATTACAATACAGTACGATACAATCAAACCAAACAATTAAAATGTTACTAAACAATACAATCTAACCAAACATTGTATCTACCATACAATACAGTACAATAGAGTACAATACAATACAATACATTATGAAACAATGGATAACAATGATCCAAACAAAGTGTTAAGGACGTGTTAGTATAGGAATAGAAATATATTTTGCATATAATATTGTACTTAGAAAAGGGTTGTTATGAGTGCTTATAAATAGGGCTCAATGTAAAAATATAGATACACAATTCAATAATAATAATTTTTCCTATATTTCTCCTATTTTACACCATCAATTTTCAAGGAGAGAGCAATAAGGAGGAAGAGATGATTTTCCCTAGTTCCATATGATAGTGGAAAGTGAATTTTGGAGAAAGAATTCAGGGAGGCTGGTGGGCATTAAGATAGGCCGGACGTGATAACATACTCAATAAGAAAAAAGCAGAAGAAGCCATTATAAAATCTGCTAAAGCTGAATCCTCTCCAGCTTGCCTATTGCTCATAGAAAGGAGTCAAATCTTGTAACAAACATCCTTTAACTAATCTTGGCTCCGAATTCCCTGTCTCCCTCCTATAGAGCTTCTGCCTTGTCTATTCTTCCTTTATATTCCACAAAATTGGAGGGAGTTGCAGATCCTAAATGGGTTATGATTGAAGAAATGAAGGCCTTGTTAAAGAAACTAGACTAGGGAACTTGTCACTTCACCACCAGGCAAAAAGTTGGTTCATTGCAAATGGATCCTCACTATGAAATACAAAGATGATGTCTCAATTGAAAAAAATAAAGCGTGATTGGTGACTAAGAGAATCACTCAAACTTATGGAGTTGATCATCATAAAATGTTTGCCTTAGTTGCAAAGAAGATTCAAACTTATGGAGTTGATTATCATAAAATGTTTGCCTTAGTTGCAAAGATGAACACTATCAGAATTATCTTGTCATCTAAAGTTAATCTTGATTGGGAGTTACAATAGTTACAAAATTGGAAGAACACGTGTTTATGGAGATCCCTTGTAACGCCCCAAAAATATAGGTGTGTACAGTGGCGAGGAAGTGCAAACCAAGCAGGTCGCAGCTATGTTAATTATGAGGCGCCATGTGATGAAGGAGGGGTTGAAGTAGCAATATGAGGCATAGAGACCTGGCAAGAGGAAACAACCATATGAGATGTTGTATGACGTGCCTTAACGGTGCAAAAGATGTTTGCCAAGGACTTGGGGTGCACCCAAGGGTCTAGCCCGTCGCCGAAGGCCATGTAAGGCGAGGTATGTCATTGTTGTGCGTTCTCGAGCTAAAGGTGCAATTTGGGGATTCCGGGCTAGGGACTTTTTCGTAGCATGTTCTTACAAAGGCATACCAAATTTGGAGTCATTTGGATATGGGCTTCACTTAGCCAAGGACCAGTGGGTATTGTCGTAATTATCCAATGTGTTTGAAGGCTATAACACGTTCTACAAGAATAGGAATGGGATGAAACTTCATGGAACTGTGAAAGAAGTCAAGAGGAGCAAGTACAACAAAACGATACCTCATTTGGAATTTGGAAGAGTCATTGGCTACGGCCCATTATGATTCTCTGGCTGAAGCATGTCTACTCCTGCCTCTTGGGCAGATGTTTTTTTAAGCATATATGGGGGGTTATACATGGTGACGACCAACCAGCCTCCCCCGGGCATTTTGCCCCAAGAGTCTTTATGGGGAACCTTAAGGGCCAACCTAGGCATGTGAAAGAAGTGTCCTAGGTGCCCATATGAGTTAGGGAGCTCTATAGGCGGCGTGTGGCTCGAAAGTCAACGTTGGGCATCCTCACAAGGTAAGAGGCTTACTATTTGGAACAACAGGCCCTCCGAGCCGCCCCATTGATGGGATAGAACCTCTTATGTGATTGGGCAATCGAGGGACTCACTAGTGAGCCTCTTGAGCTAACTTGTGAGCTTGGCAAGGGTCCATTGGCCTACGCATGCTTGGGCAAAGCTGCACTGTGGGACTTGTATGTATCATATGTGGGCTATGTTGGGCTATGCCCTAAACAAATGAAGGCACGGTAATAAAGACACATATGGCTAAAACCAAGGATTGGAAGTAGCCTACTCAGGCAAAGAAAAGGTCAAGTGCGCATGCACAAGGTGACTGGCAAGCTTGAGAATAAGAATGTGCACGCGGT
>NC_028638.1:11682814-11761252 GCF_001406875.1 Solanum pennellii | reverse complement strand
GACTTTTCAATCAATTCTTTTTGCTGCCCCATTTTCTAAAAACACCAACAATGGTATCAAAAGCTTTCATTGATCTTCCTGGATCTGTAAAATCTTCAAAAAGAACTACCATAAAAAAATTTTAACCCGTAACGGTATCCTTTTAATCCATTAAGGCTACTGTCCTTCAACCCATGCTTTTTCAATGCACATGATTTTTTCCACCAATTTTTAACCTACAAAAAGGGCAAGCAGCGATCTCTCTTTGAATGACCAAAAAAGTTTCACTGGCAGTGAAAATGAAATCATATTTTATAACCTATGTCATATGTGTTGTTCTGATGGAAGAAAATACTTGCAACAATACTTTGCAAATCCTTTAACTGTCCAAATAAAACCACTTCCTGAAGAACTTATACACAATACAATGACATGGAAGGTGTTTTTGAAGATCAAAATCAAAAGAAGAAAAAGAATGAATAAAAGAAAGATCATCAATATCCAAAAGATGTGCACGTTCAAAAATAATCAAGAGACATTCAGCATCAACTGCTAGAGCAAAATTAAGGAGGAGCATTTTTTAATTGCAGTAACTAAAGCAGAGGAGGAGTGTTGAAATTTGCTTTTAAATTACTGGTGTAGTTTTTAGCAAAATAAGAAAATTTGAATTTTGAATTATAGTTAGGTTGTTTGAGTTGTTGAGATATATTAGGTTGTTTTAAATTTCAAATTATACAGATTTTGTATTTTGTGTTGGCTATTTAACACCCTCAATGCTTAATAAACAAACTGAAAGCTATTGAAATTTCATTTAAATCAATTTTTTTTTGCTGCCCCATTTTTAAAGAGGCATAATACATATATGGACCTTAAACTTGGCTTTAAATTTTAACTTTGACCACCAACTTTCATAATGCACAAACAGGCACTTTAACTATCCAACTTTTAAATAAATAAACACATGAGTTGTACATGGCACAATACACGTAGGACACCACGTAGGACAAAAAATGACATGTAAGATGACATGTAGGACATATGTGTCTATTTGTTCAACTTTATACAAGTTAAAGTGTCTATTTGTGCACATTCAAAGTTGAAGGACATAAATGTGATTTGAAGTCAAGTTAAAGGGCACATTTATGTATTATGCCTTTTAAAGAAGACCATGTACACAGCTTTACCCTTACCTTGCGAAGGTGGGAAGGTTGTTTTTGATAGACCCTTGGCTCAAGTAAAGCTCATCAACATCAGCATTCCCCTTTGATGTCGGTGTCGCATGAGCCTGACCAGCCAAAAAGGGCACAGCCAGGTCCAAGACGAGCATCAACAATAAAATTATTAAGATAGAAAAGAAAATTTGTAGAATGGAGTATTGATGAGCCTATAGCTTCTTCTTACACCCATTTTTGTGACTAAAGCGAGTTTATACAAATTACCTCTACTTATATAAAGAGACAAACAATTTGCCAATCTATCCGAAAGATTTTGTGAGAAGACTGTTTGGCATTTAAGCAAATGACCATTTTGTCATCAATGATAATGAGAACCTTCTTATCAGACTTGGGGTTCTAAAGGGTTGTGTTAAGGCAAGGCACATTCGTTAGTCATTTACTCGTCCCTTCAATTGTGCCATAATATTACTTGATAGTTCTTGTGTAATGCAGGACAGCAGTACAAGACAAACAATTGGTGTCAGGCAGATTTCACAAGGCTTTTACTACCTTAACTCTCCCAATTCCTCCACAGCATAACCTGTTGCAGCTCCTCCAAATGAACCAAAAACCCCTCGTATACAGGTTTTATGCCCCACATTGAAGTCCTGTGTCAGTTCACTGGGATTTAAATAAGTGAACCAACGCTGAAGGCTTTAGAAGAAGTATGTGTAACGTCAGACAACCATGATGAAGTATCTTTTTAACAAACCCAAACCAGCCTCACAGCTTGTGGCACTTGGAACATTAACCACCCATCTTTACAATTCTCAAATTAAAGTGATCAATTTGAATGGTTAATAAAGGACAGCATTTCGCGTCAGCCCTTTAAAAGACTATGCTACCTCTACTAGAGGAGGAGAAAAGTATGTAATGGCTACTCCTTTACAAAATTCTGATGTCCCAAGGATGAGTGAAACAGAGGGGAGAAAGTTCAAAACTATCATAAACTCTTCTTCTTCGTTATTCTGGAGTAAAAGTAAGCACCGAAGAACACCCAAAAGATACAATTTTTTCACGGATACAGAAGAAATGAAATTACTAAGGACGACTGTGACACCTGCACTTCCATTTTAGACCAACCTCCGTTTGTCCTTTCATCGCTGTTGTGTAAACAGTACATATCCAATCAATAATTCATTCATATATTTATGATATACATTCACTTCCCATGTTCTATTTATTTTAGAAAATATTTTTAAAAATAATAATAATAATATCTATTTTTTTTTGTGATAAGGTTTTAAAAAAAACAAGAATCTTAAGGAATTAATAAACAGAACTAGTGTATTTAGGTGGAGTCATTTGGATAAATAATTTAGGAAGTCCTAAAGGTTTTACTAATATCCTCCTTTAAATTTCGCAAGTATAATATTTTTGCAGATGTATATTTATAAGCAATATATGTAATCTCCTACATATTGTTAAATATGAAGCCTAGACCAGAATTTAAATTGACTAAATTGGTACGATACAACACAGAAATTGCAATTTCTATGGAGGAAAAGATTTCAGGTGCCATTAAAAGGAAGAATGTCAAATGAAAAGATGTTGATTCTCTATTCTGTCTGTCAATAGTTAGAACTACTGTTTTAGCTGAATACATGATAGACATTTATGAAAGAGAAAAAGTTAAGATAATCTGGAAACAACCCAAAATAATATATCGGGCAATTTTTCAAATACAACTTCTCCGGGGTGATAAGGGGAAGATCACAGAAGGTCGTGAATATAGAATAACAGGGCGGAGAATGCTTCTGAATCCCTAAAGTTTTCAATCCTTTTTTGTTTCACGAATCACAATTCAAAGAGAATTAAACTTAGCGACCACTGGGTATCTGAAAATGCCTGTTTTTGAAATTTTAAAGCAAAATAGCCAAATGAATAAAGAATGAGGATTAAGGATTGAGAATACTACACGAACATTAGAGGTACACATGAGGATAATGAGAAATAGAGAAAAAAATTGGACACTTTTGTCATCTTTTGATTCATCATTTAGTTCATACTAAACGTCTTTGACAACTACATACTAGTGGAAGAGTCGTATGACGCAACAAAGAATTTTAGGAGCAACTCACATACCTTCCTTTCTCATAATTAAGTTCATCCAAGGAACACGCATCCTAGGTGGTGCAGTATTCACGAAACAGTATGAGAATAGAACACAGAACAACTGGCATATCTTCCTTTCTCATAAGCCACAACAAAGTTCATCAAGGGACACGAATGCTTAGTATAGAAAAAACAGTATGAGAAAGAGAGGCAATAAAATTAGCACCTGCCAGAGATCATGAAGTTCTAGTGATTGCCCATCCTGAAATCCATCAGGAAGCAACAGTTTCCTTTTCTTTCCAACCTCCCATCGCAGGATATTTCTTCTATCATCCACCACATAGTAACTGTACTCACTTTGATATCCAGGAGGAACTGGAATGCTTCCAGACCATATAAGCTCTTCCCCTTGGTGAGAAGGCTTCAATAATAGACCCTTTTTCACATTCCATGAACCAAGCAACCGATCTGAACCACAGATGAGAACGTTCTGCCCCCACTGAGTATAGTATGGGATTCTGAAGCTCACCTTCCTTGACTTCAACCCCGAATTCACCATCTTAAACTGAATAAAACCAAGTGAACTCCTCAAAATGTAGCTAAACCAACTAATTAGTTGTACAAAAAATGTCAATCGGTTTCAGAGTATCCAATGTAGAGATTGAATTTGCATAAAGCATATCCTCCCTCTATCCCAATTTCTATCTTTCATTTTGGATAAGTTTTTAAAATCCTTATTCCTTTCTTAAATTTCGTGTCGGGTCAAATTACCTCATATAAAATACATGGGCCAACTTTAAAACCCTAGGCTAATCAAAACTTAACATTTATAATATGAAGTGAACCAGACACTTTAAAAAGAAGAATATGGATGGTTATATAACTATTAGATTAAATGTGTTTTGGCATAAATATGAAGAATTGTACCATAATCAGATTGAATTTTGAGCTGATTAAACTTATTAAAAAGAATCGAACAATGGTATAACATAAGAGTGATAATAAGTAGAGCAAAAGTCGAATTGTTACCTTTAGTCGAATGAAGTTCCACCACCACTAGTGCAGAGGTTTGTTTTTGTGAAGAATATGAGGAATGAGAAAATTGGGATCTCTCTCGATAAAATACAAAAACGAATTGAAAAAATATCAAACAGATTTTTTCTCTTTATTACTGATTGATTGAGTAGCTAACGCTATTCACGAGAGAGAAACAGGTGGTGGTGGTGAATCATAAATTTTAACGTAAATTTTAGATGACTGCATCTTCACTCACATGCCTGATCTGTAGGACCAGCTGTTTCAATCAAGTCCCAAATATGTTATTGACCTCAACCTCCAATATTTAATTTATTTTTGAGGTTGCCCAAATTGACGGTAAGGTTAAACACCACCCAAATTTTGTTATATATTTTCTAATTACTTGTCTACTTATTAATTGTTAGTTATTATTACTTATTCATTTTGACATATAAAAAAAATTCTATTGTACACTTAATTTATTACTTTAAAAAGTGTAAGACTTTTTAAATTTTAAGTTTTAATTCATCTATTTCATAATTAATAGAGGTAAAATGGTAAATTCGTTATATCAATTTCTTTATAGGTATGTCAATTCAAAAGAGGACAACTCATTAGGGATCAAGAGACTAGTTAATACGAAAATCTTAAACAATAAACATATATATGAAACGGGTGAAAATCATTTTCACCTTCAACTTTGATTTAAAAATAACTTCTCTTCTCAACTTTAAACAATAATCGAAACCCCCTCCCCCCTTTTATCATATGCAATGTCTATTTTACCCTTATTATAATATAATAAACAGTAAGTGTGTTTATGCATGTATGTGTATATTATTGTCTTCCTCCACTCTCTTACTCCGTGTCTTTCATATTACTTGACCCTTCTTGATATCACACCCCACATAATCGAACTTTTAGAAAAAGTTTATTTATGTTATCCCTTAAAAGTTTGATTTATTAAATGTATGCATCCACCACTTATCCCAGGGCTAGATCTTCTGACAGAATAAAAGTGCAGAAAATAAATAGCACAACGTAAAACAGGCACAAAAATTTTACGCGAAACCTCCTTGCTTAAGAGAGTAAAACCACAAATTGTCACACAAGATTTTCAACTGTTTCTACTAATCTACTCAAGCAAAAGTGAAACATATATTACAACCCGAACATTGAGATTAAACACTTAATCTCACACTAAGTAATACATCTATTACTTTCTCTATAACACCCCTAAAATACTAGACCAACATTCGCATGTCGATACACCATTTCTTAATAATATGTTTTATTCTCATTTTTGCAACTTGAAATTTTGTGATATTTGCAACCTTACTTAAAATAATTGTGATCATAATTTAAGGTATTATATGTAGGTATTTATGTAAATTTTTAATTTGAATTACATATAAAATATCAGGTATATACATATAGGTATAAATGTATGCTTTTTGGGCAACCTACTTTTTTTTGGGCAGCACCTTTGAAGGACAGTTGTACAAGTGATAAACATCACTTTTGCTATTATATATTTTCTCACCTCCTTTAGTGAATTCGTTCCTCAAGTCTTAAAACCTTAGAAACATATCTAAAAGGTTTGTTCTTCAAAATCACAAGAGGAAAATTTTGTCCTTTTGACTGGAATTCGAGACACAACCTTCTCTTTGGTAAGTGATGAAATATGTTTCTAAGCTTGGTAGTGTTTGCTAGTTTAAGCATATCTCGTTCTATAGAACTTCGTTTACAGTGAATAAATATGATTTGGAATGATAATTCGTAGACCTGCAACTCTTATGCATATGTAAAACTTTAATTTAGTTGTTATGAATTCAAAATATGGGACGCAACATAGGACAAGTTCTGTCCAGATTTCGGGATTAGTAATCCCGTGTGATAAATCGCTAGTGTTTTGATTATATCATTTTGTACAAAATATATTTCGTAGTGATTTTTTATTATTTGCAACCTTAAGAGATTTGCCTACATCTTCCATGAAGATTAAATGTCCATTTTTGCCGTTTTCCATTTCAAATCTAAGTTGCGACACGAAGTACTTTGTTAGCCAGAATTAATGTTTTGGGAGCATAGTCGTATTTGTGCCGACTAGGCTTACTTGTGATGATAACCATGTGTTACATCAACATTATTGAGCTACCAGAAAGTAAATAAGTTATTAAATTTTATTTTTGAAGGTTGTATGTACTCGTATACAAGTTGAAGACCTTGATATGCTGGTTGGTCTTGGGTTTGAACTCTTGAAGTTGTGTCGGACAGTTTCTGTGCTAATGAATTGAGTTATGTGTATAAAATTTTATTTATATCTTTTTACCTACTGGTACATCTGAAAATTTATCTTGGTATCTTGGTTACCTCTTTTCACTTTGCATTGTCGCGTTGCTATCTTTTACAACATTAAAGACATTTGTGTAACTCTCTCACTTTTACGGATTATTTGATCACTTGGCACTCTTGTTGGGACCTAGTCTTTCTTGTGGCTATGACTTTATTGTCATGCCTCTTAATTCAGATCATTTTCCTTTGATCACTTGGCACTCTTGTTGGGACCTAGTCTTTCTTGTGGCTATGACTTTGTTACTATTGTCATGCCTCTTGATTCAGATCATTTTCCAAACTCTGGATTTTGACTATGTCTTATGAATGGAAATTGTCCATTTTAAGTACGAATTGGAAAGCCATTTTCAATATGGTTCTTGGTTTTCTTTATTATTGGGCTTTGACCGTTCTTGATACAGGGCGTCGACCCTTCTTGATAACTGCTTGTGCTTGGTGCGACGACATGATGTATATATTGGGTGAGTCTTGTTATATTGGATATTGTGGAAAATTGTTTTATGAGTATTCTTAACATTTGGATATCTAAATATCGAACTTGATACTCTTATTATAATGTTTACTTGATTTATTAATTATGTTTCTATTGTGCTGCGATGACTTGAGAAAGGTATCTTGATGAATCTGAGGACTCCGAACCTATAGTTGTTACATCACTAAGCTATATGCTTAGCGATAATTGAATCTATCGTAGGAAATGTTTGAGAGGATGCATCAAGTTAGCCATTGGAGATGAAGATTTTGAGAGACTTAAGGAAGATCACATTTGCATATAGACATCTAAATTTTGTATAAACATTGGGACTTGTACATGATCTATGTATTGTACATTTACATGAATTTGAAGGCTAATTTGATCATGTCACCGTAGGTTGTAATATAAGTATGACATATGTTTTGTTGTTTTTGGGGTGAGTAAGCCCAAACCTTATAATATACTAGATTTACTATCTGTTTTTAAATTTTGTGTGAAGCATGAACCGGCTAATTTTGGTACTCAATAGTTGATGATATTCTTTTATATTATATTTAAGTGAGAGGTTAAAATATGCACGAAAACTCGTAAGTTATTTGTTTAGATTGTTCTCGAAGGGTTCTTCCGCCATACGAATAAATTTTACGCAATTTAAACTTTACATCAGAATAATATGTGAATGGGCAAGGTTCTCCTTCTTTAACTATTTATTTATGAACTTGATTCCTCTACTAGACTATAACAATGTGCCCTTTGTTACTCTCTTTTAAATGTCGCAAGTGTTAAATTAGGTTTCTTTCTTAAATGGTAGTATCCTTCTGAAAGGGTCGCTAAATATTTGGCATAAGCAATGTATCCATTGCCCACTATACTAACCCTCGTTCATTAATACAAAATTTAACTGTAATACATAAAGTTAACTCTCCCAATGTTCTTACAATGACTCACACAAAGTTTTGAAACATATCTAACAAGAGTGAAACAAATCCTAAAAGTTTAGCTTAATGATATACCACGAGTTTACGGTATTTTTAATAAATTTCACTTAAGAATTGTGTGTGTCTAGGGCCAATTTTTTATTGGTATTAATGTGTTTTTATCTTGTTTGCAGAAAATAAGTTTGAACGTGGGAGTTAGGAGACAACTGAAGAAATGTTGCAATAAGAGACACCTTTGGACATTACCTACAGACCATAAGTCCATTGCCGGTTTGTAGGTCAAGGGCATAGATAATGGGAAAAGTTTGGAGAGGAAATCAAGGAATTCTTGACTAAGTGTGGAACCACGAGTAGGAGTGACAAATTGTCGTACGGTCTATACTATAGGTTCGTCAAATGATTTAGAGGAGGTGTTCTAGTACCTGATTTGAAGAAACCAAGTATGAGATCACGAAAGCAAATTCACGGATCGTGGATTGAGTCACGGTATGTACTGGTGAAGTCATCAATTGCTACAGAGAAATAGAGTTTCAAGCTTTTAAAATTTGCCTAAAGTCCCAAACCACGGAAGGGACCTACGGACCCTGGGTCAGATTGCGATGCGAAGGCCAGTCTTTTCGATGAAAATCGCATCAAAAAACTTTATTTCCTTATTTCATTGCCTTTTTAATTAGGACTTGTTTTTCTAAATAGGGCATGTGAACCTCATTTTTGGGGGCTAGACGTTATTATTCTTGTTCTAGTTTTTGGTTTGGGAGATAAACTTGCAACTTTAGCAATTCTTGATTTCCTAAGTTTATTTTGAAGATTTTGATTTTAAATTTCAATTGGAGATTCTGTATTTCTTCTATTTATTACATATGTTCATGATTCCTTCATCTAAAAACATGAATAATGTTCTTGCTATTATGGGTAACAAAATCCACAATTAGGGTTGTGGGAACCATGAGTAATTAACAAAGTATAAATAGTAACTAAGTGATACTTAAATAGTGTTATTGCAAGCATTGATAATTCATTCATTTAGAAGTCTTTTTAGTGGTTGCAAACGTTAGAATTCGTCTTGTTGCTACTTGCCAGACAAAAGAGGTAATTAATTAAAAAAGAATTATCAGCTTCGATTTAGTGTGATACTTTATAATAGTCTACTGTCAATTGGTGCAAGGGTGAAAACTAAGTCATACATTGATGTGATGACTAATATGAGTTGAAGGTAAGTGTTAGAAAATTTTACACACGTAGTCGAACCAAGGTGCGGGGTGAAATTCTCTAGTTTTCGGACCAAGGAATTGGAGATACAAAACTTATCCTTTTGCATGTAATACATGTAACACCTCTAAAGCGAATTAGGTGAAGCTAGAGCCTAACACGTGTGTTATGAGGTTTTGAAGTCCTAAAATGATCTATAATAGTGTTTTGAGGCAGTGTCTAAAGTTTGGGAGTGTTTAGAGGTCAAACGTCCAAGACGTTCAAAAGTTTTACCTTGAAACGTGCTTGTGTGTCTTAGTGTGTCTTGGCATATTTTACGTGTTCCTTTTGGTTGAAATTGATGTGAGAGGTTCCTAACATGTACACAAGGGTATTTGGGTTGGAAATGTCCAAGAAAAACTCCCCAAGGACCAACCAAAGGGTCCTCGAGGAGGACCCAACTTGTGGGTCAAGACTGGCAAAAATAGTCCCAACCAACGAGGCTAATCAACGGACTGTAGGTCCATCGACGCCCCGTCGATTGATTTGTGGGTTGACACTTAGAGTGGGGAGATCAATATCCCATTTGATGTGTTTCTTACCCAATCGATGGTTGCCATCATGACCCGTCGATAGGTCTACGCCCCGTAGGTTGATCCGTCGATGGAGACTTACAGTTTTCTGCAGGGTCTCAGCCAATGCAAGGGTAAATTAAAAATTTTTTCACCTAGTGTTCTAAATATGGTTAGGGATGTTACTTAAGGAATTTTTGGGTATTTTAAGTAGTTTTATAAGTCTAGAACCCCAAATCAAGTCATTATTCAAAAATCAAACCCCAAACCCAAAGAAGAACTCTTTAGAACCCGATTGGAGCTTGAAGCAAGGTGGGAGCTTGAAGCTTGAATTCTCCGTCAATTCTTCTTCAGTTTCGCGGCTAAGAATCAGTCAAGATATGGTTTTCATCCTTTGATTCTTGTTTCTTCAAGGAGCCAAACTTCAAAGTGTTTTTTCAAGACTTTCTCAAAGTATGAATTTCTAAATTGATATCTAGCCATGAGTTCTTGCATAAAACATTTTGAATCAATGATTTATGATTGAATAAGTGTTAGGTTGATGATTCTAAGTTAAAAACTCTATGAACCCATGCAAATCATGAAATCCTTATTTTGGCTATATTATAGATGATGTGATCCTAGCTCTATTGTATTGAATTCTTGTGTAGTTTACTTTGGGCTATTGAATTATGTAACAAGCATGTTAGAATTATATATAGGTTTTACTAATTGGATCCATTTCATATTGAATTATGTTGAGTCTTTGTATAGTTTAAGTATTGGTTTGAATTGGTGATTATGACTATTGGTAAGAGCCTTTGTGTATTGGATTGGTTGAACTACTATGGATTGGAGGTGTTGATATTGGAATGGTGGTATGTTGACCTAACCTCTTATATATTGTGTAGTATAGGTGTTTCAATTGTGATGTTT
Organism: Solanum pennellii; assembly: GCF_001406875.1. Taxonomy (NCBI): domain Eukaryota; kingdom Viridiplantae; phylum Streptophyta; class Magnoliopsida; order Solanales; family Solanaceae; genus Solanum; species Solanum pennellii. Next base: position 11,750,544 of record NC_028638.1, on the reverse strand, counting down.
GATATGGTCCACTTATGGTGGTAGTGCTTATGTGATATACTTGTGAAGAATGTAGCCTTGTCAGCATTACTTTCATGAATTGTGATATTATCATGTTGTAACTTGTATATATGATCATTTTGAAGGTCTATATGACTTATGTGTATATGTGAAATCAAAGCATGAGTTCTTCTAGCTGATGATGTGTGTCGATAGTAGACTATGATGATGTCTTAATGTGTGTTACTTGATGTGAAGTATGATGCTTTCTAATTGACTATATGAGTGTTGTGATGAAGAATGTTAAGGTCTATGGGAGTGAATAGGTTGACTTATAGTTGACTTGGTTGTCCCTATTGGCTTCTTGAATGTTATGTTATATGTGATAAGATGAAGTATGTGTGTGTCTTGCTATGGTAGACCTATGTCCCTCTACTTGATACATGAAGAATATGAATATGATTCTTGACTTAGTAAAATAAAGCACTTTTGTCATGTATGTATGTATGTGACTGAAATATGACCTTGAACAAAGTTAAGAGAGTCATTTATGTGGAACCTTAAACCTAGATAGAAGGTTATGATATCCTTGAAGTTGAAAGTCGTAATGAAATCCTTCTTATGTGAATGATGAACTTAGGATTGGTTGGCTAGAACGACATGAAATTATCCTTAGGAAAGTCATTGAGCTATCTTAGTAACCATTGTATGGCGGCCCTTGTGGACCCTCTTTTGTAAGGTGTATTATGATTTGGTTATGACTACTATATGGCACCTCTTCATATGCCCTTGATTGAATTACTGTATGAGAACAAAGGCTAGCACCTAATGAGTATGGTAGGGGAGTGACTCTACTTAATATAAGACTTTATTATAAAGAAACGCTTGATATTCCTTAACCATGTGCCTAAATGGGATGTGTCCTAGTTCTACCATTAGCAAGTGGAACACCCTCCACCGGTATAAGGTAGACTCCGGATTCTATGCCTAGCTAGTATGGTCTATGTTGGTTATTGCCTATTCTCATCATGTGGGATAAATTCTAGTACTAGAGAAGTACTACAACGTTTAGGTAGTGGAATAAGACACTATCTAGACATTACACGAGTAGCCTTTAAAGGTGCTAGTGTGTAGGTTCCCTAGGTCTTCTCCAAGACCATTATGTGAAAGTCCTTAATTGTTGAATGTATCTTAAATGGTTTAATGAATATAGTGACTTAAATTAAAAGAATGTTAATGAACAAGTACTTATCTAGAGTAGCTTTAAGGATTGCTTAGGTAGGCTTGGAAATGGTGTATGGGCAGTCTCTTCATGTCTTACTTAGGTGAGTCTTAGATTAATTCTAGGTAGGGAGTTTAATTGATGAAATAGGAATAATCTTATCTTAAGTAGTCTAAAGGATTACTCTTGTGTGTGTGAAGGGGTTGTATGGGCGGTCGCTTCATAACTCACTCAAGTGAACCTTTGAATAACCTTTGGTAGGAGGCTCTCATTTTTATGTGTTTTGAAGTGATCTTGATACTATATTGTGGAGTGTGACTTATATGTGAAGTTGGTGTTAAATGTCGTTCTTATACTTATGTTATGAAGTTTTCTTCAAAAAGGAACATGTTTTATACAAATGCCCTTTTATCATGATTTTATGCATTACACCATACTTGCATTCTAATGTACTAATTCCATATATTTTGTCTAACTCTAAAGGTATAGGTGGCAAATAATATGAGTCCTTGAAGTGAAGCTTGGACATTAGTATCCATTCAATCAAAGTCGGGGGTATGCCCTCCATTTATTCGAGGACATAACTATGTTTAGTTTTCTTTGTTAAAGACATTGTAATAGACTTAGCTATTTCTATATTGTTGATGTATGGACCGTGTCCCAAGATATTCGTGTGTCTAAGACGGAAACTTGAGACTTAGCCTTTCCTTATGATTTTCTATGAAAGATATTTTAAAGTACTATTCGATTGTGTGAAAAGTTTTAATTACACACTATTTTTATTACATATATGCAATGAATGATGTCAAAAGGCTTGTACAAGACCTCCGAGAGGTCGAGTATGCTGTGCCACGACTCGAAGGATGACCTATATTCTAGGGTGTACTCGCTGTTCGTTACAATACACTAGGAAGAGATTATTATTACTACCGTGTTATGAACTTATGGAGAACACATGTACACTTGTTACTTTATCTCATTGATAACAACTAAATTTTGAATTTTGCTCACTTTTTCTCTACACAATAATTAGTTTTTGTTACATAAAACCCCCCTTTTACTTACTTGTTTCTAGAAGTAGTTGACTAAACGGAAATAATCGATACTTAAGTTTAAGTTTAGACCATATTCCTTGTGGGATCGACCCCAACCTACAAGTTGGGTTCTTTTCTTAAAACGATCGCTTATACTTCTTTAGGGAGGTGTAATTTGAGCATATCAAATTTTGGCGCCGCTACCGGTGAATATGGCTTTTAGATTAAATTTTACTTCATTGTTGAACTTTAATAAATATTTCCTTATTTTACTTTTTGTTTTTGATCTCTTTATGTCTCTACTCTAGTGTATGCCAAGTACACGGAGTAAAGGAAAAGCACTAATTCCATACGATCCATGAATCAGTAGAACTCTACAAAAAATGTCCAATCTATGAAATCAAATAATCCCATTATTGATTAGCAGGAGGAACGAGTTAACTTGCAACCTTAGGTTATGGGTAACGAAAAGGCTTAAGTTCATGAAGGTGGTTATCTATTTGGAGATGCATTGAGGTTATAGAATCCACCAAAACCCAGGATGCTGATTACTATTGGGTTGAATTTAATGTCGCTAAATCAGAAGGAAATATGTCCTACCTCCTCTACACCTAGGGCATACATTCGCGATTCCAAGCGGTTTGACGTAGATGCTTAAAGCGAGGGGTTTGTTCCCTTGTATGGCATCGGAGAATCCACATACGCATATGGATAATTGAGGAGTGTTTGAAGAGGTTGTGTTGGTCGACTAGATTCAGACATGGATATCATTAGGTCGAGATTCTTCCCTCTATCATTGACCGGAGACACAGTTATATACTTTACTAAGCTTCCTTATAACTCAATTCACACATAGTATCAATTGTGTAAGGTGTTCATGGAAACATACTTCCCAATGTCAAAGAAGCTGAACCATAAAGATAAACTCAACGTCTTCATTGCATTACCTTGAGAGTTTGAGTAGTTCGTAGGATAGGTTCATTGATTTCATAAAAAGTGTTCCAAACCACCGTATTGATGGTGAGTCACTGAAGGAGTATTTCTACAGGGGCCAAGATTACAATTGCAAGGTCATGCTTGATACTATCATTGGTGGATCATATGGTTAGTGCACTTTTTAGGGATCGCTGAAAAATTGGAGAAGATTTCCCGAAATAATAAATCATGGAGTAGTCGGAAGTCAGACATTTGAAAAGCATTTTTGCAGTTCAATCTGCACCTAGTCAATTTGTTGATAACACACATGAGAAGATGGCTCAGATAAGGACAAATTGTGGGTTGGTTTTGAAGCATGTGAGTGGAGGTACCGAAAAGATAAATGTTAATTATTTGACTAGAAACCCCCACCACTGGTTGGGGAGTACTACTATGAAGAGGGTAATTATGCACTAAATGATCAGACTCGGGGGGGGGGGGGTTGATCAACACCCAAGGTTCCATTTCGGATAATTGGCGCCAAGGTCAAGGGAACCAAGAACAGAACTATAGAAACTAAAATCGAAAAGTCAATATATCCCTGATGGGAATTACAATCGTGACAACAACTAAAATCGAAACAACTATGGGAAACAATAGGAGTCAAAATTGGAAATTTGGTAATAGGGAAGCTAGGGGTAGTATGTCATGGGTTGAGGATATGGTGCAAAAAATGATGATGAGGTTTGATTCGACTAATGAGAATGTGAAGGAGATGCAAAACGACTTGTCTAGTCATGGTCAAAGTGTTTATTCCCATGTAGTGTCGGTCAAGCAACTTGAACAAAAAACTAATCGATTGTCTACTTAAGTGAATCTATGTCGTATCAGCACACTTCCTAGCAACACCATCCAAAATCCAAAAAATGATGGACGTTGTATGACATTCACTACTCCAGGGGGTAAGCAAACCACTGATCCACCTTGGCTGTCTGAGATTGAAGTTGAGGTTAGCAAAGATGATAATGTCATAGAGGTTACTGAAGTTCTCTTCCCTCAACCCCAACTCATACTTTGAAACGAAAGTGAGCTTGTTCTCGAATCAGCGCACTACAAAAATCCAAGAATGCAACTGAGAAGGAAGTGAATATAACCCATAAAGTTGTTCCCATGCCTAGACCTCCACCTCCCCTTTCTTAGAGGTTAGTGATGAACGTTTAAGAGAGCAAGTACCTTAGGTTTATTAGTATGTGGAAGCAACTTTCCATCAATGTTCCGTTGATAGAAGCCTTGGACCAAATGACTGGGTATGCATAGTGTCCAAAAGCTTTGATGACGAAGTAAAGGGCCATGAGTTTCTGAGATGATGATAAGTTGTAACACTTTAGTGCGATATCTACAAGGTCCCTTATACAGAAGTAATAGTAATCTGGTGCCTTCATTATTCCTTGTACCATCGGGTTGTTGCACTTTGATAAGGTGTTATATGATATTGGTGTGAGCATTAATATGATGTCATTGTTTATTTACAAGAAGTTTGGCCTAGGATATCCAAAACTTACTTCAATGCATTTGTTCATGGCCAATAGGACTATGAAGAAACCCATTGGTGTGCTCCATGACGTACTAGTGAAAGTGGAGTCTTTATCTTCCATGTGGAGTTTGTGATACTCATATGTGAGGTTGATTTTGAGGTTCCCACTATCCTTGGGAAACCATTCCTTGCCCGTGGGAGCGCATTGGTTGATAGGGAGAAAGGACAGATGAAGTTCCGTTTAATAATGAAGAGGTAACTTTCAATATCTTTAGATCCATGAAGCAGAGTAGTGAGCTCGAGTCAGTATTAGTGGTGAATCATATTAAAGAGAGTGGTTCCGAAGTGCCTATCAAAGAGAGGTTGGGTGTTGATGCACTAGTAGCGGTAATGATAAACTTTGAGGGTGATGGCATTCGAGCCTTTGATGAATAGGTTCAAATTCCTTTCATAGATAAAGAGATTGGAGCTAGACATCTAGAATCGTAACTCTCCACCCGCAAGACAGTGTTGGAGGAGGCTCTCAAATTGGAGTTTAAGGCTCTACCATCACATTTGAGGTATGTATTCTTTGGGAGAGATTATACTTTACCGGTCATCATTGCGACAGATTTGAATATGACACAAGTTACAGTATTGGTTTTTATGTTAAAGAGGTTCAAAGTGCTATTGAGTGGACTATTGCAGACATTATTGGGATCCCTCTTGGAATTTGTTTGCATAAAATCCAACTCATGCCAGATCACAAGCCTAGTATTGAGCATCAGAGAAGACTAAATTCGCCTATGCAAGAGGTCGTGAAAAAGGAAATCATCAAGTGTGGTTGGATATTGGAGTTATTTATGCCATTGTAAATAATAGTTGGGTTTTTCCCGTCAAGTGTGTGCCCAAGAAAGGGAGGGATGGCTATGGTTTCGAATGCAAAAAATAAGCTTGTTCTGATGCGGCCCGTGACTGGATGGAGAGTTGCATGGATTCTCAGAAATTAAATGCTTAGACAGAAAAGGATCACTTCCCTATGCCGTTCATTCATCAGATATTGGAGAGACTTGCTGGTAAGAGTTGTTATTGTTTTCTTGCGGTTATTCGGGTTATAATTAGATCTTTATAGCTCCAGAATACCAAGATAAGACCACCTTCACTTGCCCTTATGTTACTTTCGTCTTCAGAGAAATGCTATTTTGGTTTTGTAATGCACTAGCGACCTTTCAATGTTTTATGATGTCTGTATTTTCTAATATTGTTGTGGACACTATTGAGGTATTTATCGATTATTTCTTGGCGGTAGGTGACTCTTTTGATCGTTGCTTGGAATACCTAGCAGAAGTTCATAAATGATGTGAATAGTGTAATCTTGTGCTCAATTGGAAAAAAAATATTATTTTATGGTGAAAAAGGGGATCAGGCTTGGCATCAGATTTTGGAGAAGAGAATTGAGGTTGATGGAGTGAAAGTTGAGGTAATTGAAAAACTTCTACCACCTATCTCTGTTAAATGTGTTAGAAGTTTTCATGGGCATATAGGTTTCTACAGGAGGCTCATCAAGGATTTCTCCAAAATTGCATACCCATTTTGCAAACTGCTCGAAAACGAGTGTAAGTTTGAGTTTGATAATTCTTGTCTGAGGGCATTTGGAGAGTTGAAGGAGAAGCAAGTTTCGTAATTATCATTATTTCACTAGATTGTGGGGGCAACGGTTTGAAGTAATGTGTGACGCAAGTGGAGTGGCACTTGGTGTGGTATTGGGGAAGAGGTGAGAGAAGATTATTCATCCTATTTACTATGCCAACAAAGCTCTAACTATGGCTTAAAAGAACTATACGGTGACAAAACAGGAGCTTCTTGTGGTGGTTTTCGCATCGGAGAAATTTGGATCCTACTTGCTTGGTACTAAGGTCATAATTCATACTGACCATTGTGCATTGAAGTATTTGATGGCTGAAAAGGATGCCAAAACGAGGTTGATTAGATGGGTGTTGTTGTTGCAAGAGTTTGACTTTGTATTGAAAGGTAGAAAAGGGGACATAAAATCAAATTGCTGATCAGTTGTCCAGATTGGAGGAAGAGGATATGCTCAAGCTTGGTGATAGGGTTGAAATTAATGATGTTTTTCCAGCTGAACATGTATTGGCTGCTTTTCATGAATTGATTCCTTCGTCTGCAGACTTTGCTAACTACTTGGCAAGTGATTTGGTGCCATCAGATTTTTCTTTTCACTAAAGGAAAAAGTTTATGCATGATTTGATTAAATTCATTTGGGAAGAGCCTTACTTGTATCCTAGTTGTGCTGATGGGATTATTCATCGTTGTGTGCCTGAGGTTGAGATGTTGAGTATACTAAAGATGTGTCACTCATCGCATTTTGTTGGGCATCATAGTGGTATTCAGACTACAATTTTGTAGTGTGGGTATTACTGGCCTACCATCCATCTAGATGCTTATGATTTTGCCAAGTCGTGTGAATGTTTCCAAAGAGAAGGAGGAATTTGAAAGAGGCAATAACTTCCTCTGAATTTGATATCGGTGATAGAGTTGTTTGATGTATGGGCATTGCCTTTTTGGGTCCATTTATGGGTTCACAAGGTATGAAGTATACTCTTATTGTAGTTGATTATATGTCAAAGTTGGTGAAAGCAACTGCGCTTTCCAACAATGAAGGTAAAAGTGATATTGCATTCTTGAAAAAAATATCTTCTCCAGATTTGGTACACCTAGGGCAATTATCATCAATGGAGGTTCCCACTTTTGTAATAATTTGTTTAAGATGCTACATGAGGAATATGAGCCACCACAATGTGGCCACTCCCTACCATCCACAATCTAGTGCGCAAGTTGAAGTGTCCAACAAAGAGATCAAGCAAATTTTGGCGAAGACTGTGAATGCTAATAGAACTGATTGGTCAAGGAAGCTTGATGATGCTATATGGGCCTATACTACCAAATTCAAGACTCCCATAGGTATGTTCCCCTACCAACTTATGTATGGGGTGTGTTTCCATTTGCCTGTAGAGAAATCATACGGCTAAGTGGGGGCTAAAGAAGATAAATTTGGATTAGAGCGGCACATTGGATCAGATAATCAGTGATTTGAATGTGCTTAAATTATTTTGCCAAAGAGCAAATGAAAGTTCAGCCTTGTACAAGGAGAAGATAAAGAAGTATAATGATCAATGGATTGAAAAGCGATAATTTGTTATGGTGATCTTGTGCTTATCTTCAACTCTAGGTTGCACTTGTTTCTGGGCAAACTCAAGTACAAGTGGACCGGGCCATTCTAAGTAATGCAAGAACTCCCACATGGAGCAGTTGAGCTTGAGATCATCGAAGGAACAAGGTTTATGGTAAATGGGCAAAGGATCAAGATCGATATGGGAAATGCTGAGAAAGTGCAAGAGTGGTTGAGGCCAACTAATTTGATGAAGTCTAAGTAATCAAGAGGCCAACATTGTGCCTTGATGTTAAATCAACCGCCGCTTGAGAGGCAACCCAAGAAATACAATCTAGTCAACTATAGGTTTTTCTTTTAGGTTTAGTAGTATTCTTTATTAATTTGCTTTTATATATTTTGTTAGATAGTTATTTTATTTTGTTTTAGTGTTGTCTAGATATAATATAGGGTACTTGTCTAAAAGTGTCCACAAAATGTAAAAAAAGAAGGTCTAACATTTGCTACATGTGCAGGGTTGAAAAACAATATCTGTCAGAAAATGTTTGGTGCAAAGGTCTACGGAGACTATTGACAGTTTGTAGGTCAAACCACGGACCGTGAATGGTATCCATAGACCCAAGGTAAGGCTTTCATTTTCTAAGTAAGAAGTGACCTACGGACCCCATCAACGTTCTGTAGGTCGACCCATGAACTGTAGACGGGGTCTCGTGAGTCCAAACCCTTGTTTTGCTTCACCCAACCCAGACCTTTTTTAAATAAAACCCCGAATCTTTGAACGTTTCCCCCATTACCAAAACTCCTCCCAAACCATTTTAAAAATTTTACTATCCTATAAATCCCTACATATCACTTCCAGATCACATAAATCATGTCCCCCACATTCCCTAGTCACTTTTCTCTCTCCCAAATTTTCTCATTCTCCATTTCAGAGTTTTTGGTGTTTGGGTTCGCGGTAAAGGCAGGTCAGAAGTTGTTTCAAGTCTAAGATCATAACACCATCACCCACTTCCATTGCTTAAAAGGTAATCAACTTCCCTTCCATTTTGAATTTCTATACATTGTTGTATTTGAAAGTCAAGAAGTGGATCTTGACCTTAGGTGTTATATTGTATGTGTTCTCTATTTATTCTAAGTAAGAAACACCCCTGGGACATTAGAATGTGATTGTGTGTTGTTGTAATAATTGAAACCAGTGAAATTGAGTCTATATGCAAAATTTTGACCTAGGGTTTTCTAATTTTGTATGCATTACATGTTCAATATTTATTATTCGGAATCCTAGGAATGACAAACTATCCTAAATTATGTTGAAAGGAATAATTAGACTTAGGTTGATAGTTTGAATTTTCAAAAATATGTGGTTTACTTGAAGAATTTTTGATATCTAGTGAAGACTTGACCAATGAGACCCTGTCTACGGACCGTAGATCAGGTCCGTGGGTATGCAAAATATAAAAATATGTAAAGTGTTGAACTATAGAAGTGGACTACACTCCTTAATTCGATCTACAGACTGTTCTTAATATCTATGGTTCACATCAGAGACTGGTTGTTTGAGTACTGTTATCCAAGGAAGGGACTTTACGATCCGTGGATCCATCTACGGACAATAAGAACCCTATGTGGGTCATGAGTTCAACCATTGCCCAATTTGTTTTTCCAGTTTTTGGATTTGTTCATTCTTTGTTCTAAAATTCTATTGAGTGTGTTATGGGTTTCTATTGGTACTAATTCTTCCTCCACAAGTACTATGGCCCCAAAGAGAGCTTAGGACGTTGCCACAACAAGCTCTAATGTTGGGTTTGCTTCTAACTTTAAGTCTGCCTCTGCTTCAGCATCTGCATTTGGCTCCGCAACAAGCTCAAGTTCACATGAGAGGGTTGCCTCTTCTAATGAGGATAATAGTGCAGGGGGATATCCCCTTACAACCGAACCGATCCTGCCCCTATTGTGGAGGAGCCAAATCGGATGCCAAGATGTTGAATGACAAAGTAATGATGGACCGACTTATCACAGAGGAGCGTAGAGTTGTTACGGGGAATCCTCACACCATATTTGACATCCACCGACTCTTTCATCAACACAAATGCGAATGGATGGCTAGATCTCTTGCACTTATAGCGAGGAGGTAGTGAGGAAATTCTATGCCTCCTATGCTATCACACTCTAATGTTCTATCAACAAACGGTCCAAGCCCATAGCACAAGACCCTCTTACTTCAACTCTAGTTCATGGTTTTTCGATGTACATATAACAAATCACCATTAGCCGATTTCTCTATGGTACGGGCACCACTTGGGAACTCAACATCGTTGATTTCAACTAATGGTAGGATAATGTGAGGAGTGGAGACTTTTAGCGGAATGTAGAGAAAAGGGAGGTTGTACTAGTTTTGCTAGCCAATTACATCGCTGCAAATGGAGAGCGCGCAGAATGGGTCATCACACTGTGCTTGGGATTAGGAAGGCGACCCTAAATTTTTTAACCAACTTCTTCTAGATTTTGGTTCGGAACTGGGTATCGCCTACTAAGGCCGATAATGCACTTACTTGGGATAGAGCGGTGATGGTTGCGACTTTGGTAGCTGGGTTCGAGATCGACTTTGCCCACATGCTGTTGACAGAGATCTATGAGAGGGTATTTGGGTCAACCTCTACTTTACCTTTCCCGTGTATGATCTTCCAATTGTGCAAGGATTATGGGGTACCAATTTGGCATTGTAAAAAATTGGTGAAGGCTACCAGATTCCTTTACATTGTCCTTATATGGGATGCGACCAACGTAGCAGCCCTACGACGTGGCCTACGGATTGAGGTGCCACCATTTGGAGCAGACTTAGTAGATAATGTAGAGAAGATCCAGGATGAGAACCTTTCCCTTCCGCCTACACTAATGATTCTTCGGCTTCCCCATCTTAGGCCTCCAACCTGGACCCTAGCTCATCCAAAGCCACCCATCATCACAATCTGCTGTTGTGCCCTTGGCTCAAGTTAAAAAATTGGAGGCTCTGATGGAGACACCACTCCAACATGTGAAGCCATTGGTGCAACACTCTATTGCAGAGTCTTAGGCTAGGATGGAAACCATGATGAACCTGAAGGTCTAGGTCATTCAAAAATGCCTGGATGCGTTCGAGTTGAGAGTCATTGCAAGACTAGACCTCACCACATATCTCTCTTCATTTCGGACAGAGTTAGAATGTCTTTGGGCTGACCTTGATTCCATCCTTTCCCACCCACAGATGTGCCAGAGGTTTCTTATACTGCACCATTGAATGATACAGTGGTTGAGGCTCTATACAGCGCGAAGGTACCGCAGTCCCAATCCGCCCATTCCCAAGGAAAGAGGCACCGATCTAGCAAGACTTTTGATGTTTCTTATCTTGCAAGGGTGAAGAAGAGGGAGCATTAGCAACATGAGAAGGCAAGCAGAGATTCTATAGTGGATGAGAAGTTGTGTGAGTAGAGGGTTCGTGAGAGTGTTTCTACTTACTCGAGTTCTGTGCCCTCTTCATAGGCGATTGTTACTTTGAGAGATTATGTACGCACTAGTGATGGTGCTGATATGATAGATGGGAACACTAATGATGGTGTACCCCATGTTGATCTAGCGGGCTCTTAAAAACCGGACCCACCCCCTTGTTATAGTTCTTCGGTGCTTTGCGCCATAAATTTTCTTCATCCGATCCTTTATTCTTTACTTTTTGTACAATGGGGACTATTCCGCTGTATTTTGTTTGGGTAAGGTAAATGTATTATGAGTGATAGGGTGAAGTCTGAGTAATCCAACTCATAATCCTCTTTTGGAGTTTTTTTGCCTTTAGTGTTTTCCCGTAAGAGTATGTTTTAATTTCTATTTAATCGAAATGTGTTAGCATTGTATGTGTAGAATCATCAGTGAGAAATGAAGCCCGATGGCATAGTCAGAATGAAAAATGATACCCGTCCTAAAATTCTAATATTGTAATGTGTGCTAAAATCTGTAGGCTAGAACGAGTTGAATTATTGGCTCTAAGTATGAAATGATAATGAACCAACTTGACCGCATGCCTTAAACTAGGCTTGAATTGGGTAACTGATAATCTGATAATGTAATATTGTGCCAAGACAGAATTAGATGAGGTGAACTATTCAGAAAGGTGTATTTCAATCTAGAACTCAGCCGGTTAGTCGTTCTATGATAATCTATGCTAGAGGATAGGAAGTGATCATAGGCCCTTGTTCTAATAAGTCCACTAATTTACTAAAAGAATCCAACAAAATGAAATAAATTTTCCCGTTGATCCAAAGGCTTTGAGCCTAAAATAAATCATTTTATCTAAACCCTTAACTCACTTTCGCTTAAGTCTAGTGTTTTGTCCTTGTCACTCCTTGGTCATGTGCACCTTCACTTAGGCGAAAAGCCTAAGTGAAGCAAAAAATACAAGAAAAAGAAGAATATGAAAAATAAAGAGCTAAAAAGTTGAAAGTCAAGGTGTAATGTCCATAAAGTAAACTAGGTGAAACTAGAGTTTCACATGTGTCTCATGAGTTAATTATGTGTTAAAATGATTAATAATGATGTTTTGAGGTAGTTTCTAAAGTTTGGTGATGTTTGGAGGTCAAACATCCAAGAATGTCCATGATGTTTGAAAGATGTGCCTTGGAATGTGCTTGTGTGTCTTAGTATATTTTGGCAAGTTTTACGTGTTCGTTTTGTTTGAGAATGATTTGAGGGGACCCTAGGACCTATATGACCATGTATAGGGGTTAAAAGTCCGGGTAAAACTCCACCTATGATCCACAAGGGGTCCTAGAATAGGACCCAAGACTTGGCAACAAAGCTGCCAAGACTGCCTCAATCGACGCCCCGCACCTACAACTAGTAGGTTGAACGACGCCCATCGTTGGGGGCGTAGCTCCACCCTTAGTGGTGGGAACTAAACCTTCATGTGACCAGAGTCAGGCCCAATCCACTCCGCAGTAGGACGGGCCGTCGACCATATGACGCCCCGTAGGTAGGGGTCTGTCGATGGTCACGGTAAAGCTACAGGAAATTCTGGCAATGTTAGGTGTTTTGGTAAATTTACCCGGAGTCTTTTTTGAACCATGACTGATTATTTTAGGGTATTTAAGTTGGTTTAAAGTCCTAGACCTAGACAATACTTCATTTTCAAATATCCAAAACCTCTCCCTCAAGAAACAACTCTCTCAAACTCCATTGAATCTAGAACTCAAGGAAGGGCTAAAGGTGAAGGTTGTGGACGTTTTATTCATCAAAATTTCGTGGGTTTGTTCTCATTGAGGTATGGTAGTCATCCTTTAACCTTCTTTCATTCAAGGAGCCATTTCAAAGAGATCTCAAAAAGGTTTCCGAATTCCAACTTCTTTTATCTTTGACTCTAAGCATGGGTCTTAGTAGGAAAACGTTTTAATTATTGAAATAAGTTTTTTTAGTGTTAGTTGATGTTTTTACTTTCAAAACCCCGATGAACCCATGCTCATGCATATTTCCAACTTTTGGCTTATGAAGTGGGTTTAGTGTAAATGTCTTGATAATGTTTGGAAATGTTAGAGTTGTATTTCTTTATGTTATATTGAGTTTTGATACTGCCTTAAATTCCATTTTATGATGATGTATTCAAGAATTTGAGAAAAGGTGGTGAAAACATAGATGAACGGTAAGTTGGTTATGTTGTTTATTTCTTAATTTGAAATTCGCTTGAGTGGTATGTTCCACCTTTGGTGGAGGTGTTTACTTGAAGTATATGAATATGTATTTATATGTGTTGTGATTATGTCCATGAAGGCATAGTATGTGAAGTAAAGAAACGATGATGATGATGTTCATGTTGATATGCTTTATGAAAGTTCAATTGTATGTATTGTAGAGATTATGTTAAATAAAATATGTGTATATGTGAAGCATGCTAGTGTTTGAATTATTATGAATGAGGGTGTAAGGATGTTTAGAAGTTAATGTTATGAGATAGGTGATTATGTGAAAGAGGTGCTCGTATGTACTCACACACACCCTTTGAATAAATGAATGAAGTTAATAAATTTGAATGGGGATTTACGGTGGACACTCTTCGTGAGTAGAGATGAAGTGTCTAGACTATCTCTACTATTCCTATAGAATGAAAAAGGGGATTTTTGGGGTGAACACTCTTCGTCAGTTGAGATGAAATGTTCAGTAGCAACATCAATATTCCCAAGAGGTTTCTAAGTTAGGTTGGTGGATGGATACCCTTCGTGAGTTTAGATGTAGTGTCCAATAGTTATTCCTTAACATGTAGTAATGAATGCTTATATTCCGTGAGGGAGTTAAGCTTAAAACCGAGAGGATTTGAAGAAGGGGTGGTTACACTTCGTGAGTTGAGATGTTGTACCCAATGTACTTCTTAAGATGAGTACTCCTCGTTAGTAGAAAATGAGTTACTTAGAAGCAATCTCCTTATCCCTTAACTATGCGCCCATATAGGAGTAGCTATTGGAGAATCCATGTAAAGGCTCAAGAATGACCTACCCTAGTCAAGTAGGAATCCCTCATCTTGTAGGGGTTAATACCGGGATTCCATGTCTATCTTAGAAGCAATCTCCTTATCCCTTAACTAATCCATGTAAAGGTTCAAGAATGACCCTACCCTAGGCAAGTGGGAATCCCTCATCTGGTAGGGGTTAATACCGAGATTCCATGTCTAGGTCTCATGGTCTATGTCGGTTAAAGTTATCCCCCACAAAAGAATGTAATGAACTAAGTATTCTAAAGGGTTCACTACTTAGGGTGGTGGTGGTATGGGACACTATCTATCCATTGCACAAGTAGGAACTTAGAGGGAGTCTTGGGGTGTCCTTATTTGAATGAATGAATGGGTCATTATGTAATATAAATGACTTTATGTGACTTAGTGTCTAATGTCAAGAAAGCATGTTAAGTATTATGTCTTATATAATGAAGGTTATGAATGATGAATGTGGTGTGCCTAATCTAAGGGAATCTTCAAGGAGCACTAGATGAGAGTAGTAGTATGGGATGCTACTGTCACATTACACTCTGTGTAAGTTGGGGGTTGCCTTTGAGAAGGGTTCTTATGTGAAGTCCTTAAATGTATGTATGTTCCTTGGTGTCTTTGATGTTCTGTGTGCGCTTTTTACCCTTGTGAAAGCGTATGGTTGGTAGTCTTGAGGATCACTTGGGTGTGTATTGAAGGGATTGTATGAGAAGTTCCTTCAGGACTTACCTTAGTGAGTCTTAGGATAAACTTTTTTTGGGGAAACTTCAAGCGAAATGAGTTTAGTGTGTGTTGAAGTGAGAAAGGGTTCTAAGTTGAAATGAAAAAGAGTTCATTGTAAAGATTCTTTAGTTCACTGTACGGTCTGTTTTGGTGCTAAAATTATGGAAGTTTTATCTTATGTGCTATATGAGGATTTATATGTTGTTTTACTTCCATATTCATGAAGGTTTTACTTAAATATCCTGAAGGATTTATTTCTACTAAAATGTCCCTTTTACATGTGTTTTTGCATCATGCCATACTTAGTACAATGTTTGTACTAACCCCATACTTTTTTGTACTCTATAAGTATAGGTTGGAAGAAAGTGGAAGTTTAGAAGGAAAGCTTGGGAAGTTGGCTCTCTCATGACTCGGTATGTCCTCATATTTTCGAGGACATAGTCTATGTTTCTTTAGTTTTTCATTAAGACTTGTATAAGACTTATTATGTATTTTCTTACAATGTAAAGGTCTGTGATCCTAAGATATTTAAGTTGGCTTTTCACGACGAGACTTATTCTTGATATTTATAAAAGAGTTTCTTATTATTAATATCGTGAAAAGTTTAATTACGCACTACTTTTCATATCTTATGTAATAAACGATATTAAAGAGGCTAGTACAAGACCCCAAAAGGTCAAGTACGCCTTGTGACGACTCAAGAGTGCTCCCTTCTTCTAGGGGGTACTTGCGGGTCGTGACAAACTTGGTACCAGAGCATAAGATTTCGGGAAATAGTTTAGAGTCAGAAGTCTTACAAGCCACGTCTAGTAGAGTCTTGTTCATCAGTTTGAGTCGAGACACATCCATGAGCGAGAGGCTATAAGGCGATATAAGTTTCACTTTCTTCATTACTCTTGTGCCGTGCCATAGAGCTTATCTCCATAGGATATCTCTCTTATTTCCCTTGTTTGGTGGTGTTCTAGATGTGATTGCTTAGAAGGGGTGATTTTGAAAGGATGGATGGAGGAAATGGTGAGTTTGATGCTTATTGTGGTTTTGGTGACTAGATGAGTAAATGGTAAGGTGGATTTGGAAGATCGTGATGTGATACCATTTATTGCTATATGTGATTTAAGAGAATGGAGGTAGTACGATGTGAAGTTGTATGGTGATCTATTTCTAGCATGATAAGAGTTATAATGGTTGAATGAAGTCATTTTTGGGGGAAGAATGAGTTATCTCATGGCTATGTGCAACAATAGTAGGAATTTAAGGTATAGATTTGAGAAGTGTTGGAGAAATGTGGTAATTTTGTAAGAGTTGAGGGCTGCCCTCTTGTGTGGGTAATGTTTCATAGTTGTCCTTGTGATTGGATTGAAGATCTTGTGTAGGTTTACTCTAAGGAGGAAAGATAGTATGTTTACCTGTCATGGTAGTTGTGAGGTTGTGCTAGAAAATGGTGGAATATATATGGCAAGATTCTGGGTTTCCAAATGAATCTACCTTGGTGAGTGGAAAGAGAAAGAGGAAGTTTAATCCATGATTTTAAGTCATGTGGTTCCTAATAGTTGGATGAAGTGATGTTTAAGAGAGTTTGTCTAAGCTTGAATCTTAATTTATCCTTGACGTTCTTTCATGCCTAAAGACAACTGCTTGTTCTCATGAATAGCAACAATATTGTTAACTCTGTTAATTGTTTTATATCTAAAGAAGATATGCGTTTACAAAATTGGTCCATTCCTAAAGAATAATAACTCTTTAAAGACTATTAAATTGTTGATTGCTGCTGACATTCACAGGTATAAGAAAGAATTTAAATTTCTTCATATTGGTCTTGTACAGGTAGTTGTTAAACCTCTTTTTTGTAAAGGCTTAAATATTCCTATTTGTTTAATGCTTAGAGATGCTAGACTTCTCAATGTTGATGATTCATTGTTAGGAATCTTAGAAAGTAATCTAGCTCAGGGGCCAGTCTACTTCAATTGTTATCCTAATTTCTCTGTAGAGATAGAAGACCCTAATATTCTTGATACCTTGATACTTAATGTCAAAACCAAGAATATGAATAGCAAATTAGGAACCAGAGATTTAGCTGTAATATATCGGGTATATTACAAGCTAATGAAAACGACTATTGCCCCAAAGGCAATTAACTCTAGTCCCAAAGGTGTTACTATGATTATGGAATCTAACCAAGAGCATAGCACTACTTTTGTGCCCACAATGTTAAAGTGGAATGAGATTCTTTCCGATGAAAGTTGGAAATTTGAATCTATCACCGGACCCCTTCCAGTTCAACCTTCTAGGTCTTTCCTAGAAAGTATTCTTCAATTTGAAGATGGATCTGTTAACCTTAAGTTTCTTAGATCCAATTCTTTCGGCCAAGAGTCTTCCAGTAGAAGAATGTCTATGGCTAGAACTTCTACTTCAAAGACCCGGGAGGGAGAGGAATATTTGTATGAAACCACTGAGGTTTCAGAACAACAAGGTAAATTCCACGGGGTAGATTTCACCCAAACCATTCCCAAAGTTTATTATGATTCTTCTTTTGTAGGAAGTCCTACTCTTAGCGAAATGAAAGCTCCTTCTCATAAGAAAAGGATTCTATAGGAGAGACTAAGTCAGTCGACAAATTTACTCCTGACATAAAAAAGATTAATAAGTGGTGGATGAGCCTTAGGCATGCTTTAAAGAAAGCTTGGTATGTTGATATATACACGAGGGATCAGAGAGTCATGTTCATAGACAAATGGTTCAAGGATATGAAGAGATTCAAAACAGAAATTGAATTCTTCAAATGGTTTGAATCTACAGGCCAAATCGGTGAATCCAATTCATCGCTTCAGGTTTTGGTTAACAGATGGCATACCAAAGACAAGGTTGTCGAAAGTGTTACTCCTCCTCTTGAAGGTATAAACATCCCTTATAGAAAAGATGTTTTGAAAGCAGCGCCTTTCAAAAAACCCTCAGAACATAAGGAAAACAACTTTGTGACTATTGAAGAAATAAACAAAGTCTTTGAATAAAAAAAATTATACTAACCAGGTTCTTCATGTTGTTTCCAAACAAATTGAGGACTCAAAGTATAATTATAGTGGTCCAGCCAGATTGGTAACAAACCTAGTTCTTCCAAATCAGGTTTCAACTTAGAGACTAATCCTATCTTCAAGATCCATAAATTTCCCCCAAAGGATTTCCCTAAGCCAGCTAATGATTTCAAAAACTCTCCAGAAATCCTAGAAAGGATTAATGAGCAACTTAAAAGGATTAAGATTTCTCAGGGTGATAAGTTTGGAGCTATTAAGGATAGACTTCCTCACTCCAAAAACTTTTATCCCAGACCTTCTTTTCCTGATATCCAGTTCGAAGAGAACAATATGCATCCCCAGAGTGTTGCAGATGGTACAGGTATAACAAAATGGAATATAGATGGTATGGCTGATAGTCAAATCTATAATAAACTCCAAGAGATGGGCATGAACATCACAACCTATAAATGGAAGAGTGCCACCGATAAGCAAGCAACTAACAGGATAGTTGCAGGTTTTACAGGTACTCTAAGAAATTGGTGGGACAATTATCTCATAGAACAAAATAAAAATGAGATTCTTGATACTATTGCAAGCAAGAGTGTTGTTAAGACTGAAGGAGGTCAAACTACTACATCTTTAGAGGTAGTTGAGGATGCAACTGCAACTCTACTTTACAGCATTGCTAAACATTTCGTGGGGGAACCACGATTATTTCAAGACAGAAGTTTGGAAATATTAAACAATCTTTACTGCAAGAAATTGACAGATTTCAGATGGTATAAAGATATATTTATTACAAAGGTCATGCTAAGAGATGACTACAACAATGATTATTGGAAAGAGAGATTCCTTAGTGGATACCTCCCCATTTTGCGGAAAAGGTTCGATCAAAAATAAGAGATCGATGTGAAGGTAAAATTCCATATTTCAGAAATGACTTATGGAGACCTTACCAGTTTGTTTCGTAGCAAAGGAGCTATGTACTGATTTAACGCTAAAGCAACAACTTAAGAAAGATAAAAAAAATTTCAAGTAATGAACTTGGGAGTTTTTGTCTAAGACTTTGGCTTCCCAAGTCTAAAACCCCCTTCTGCAAAAAGGGTTTCAAAGAAAGAACAATCTAGAAAATCGACACCTAAAAGAAGATCCTCGAAAGAAAAAGGATATTCTAAAGGAAAGATAAGTAGGAAAACTTCTCATAACACACCTAACGAAGACAAATGTTGGACTTGTGGTGTCTGGACAAAAGTCTCCTGATTGTCATAGAAACAAAAGAAAAAGGAAGAAGATCAATCTCCTTGAAGTAGATAAAGAAACTAAGGAAAAGTTTATGTCTATATTAAACGAATAAGAATCAGATTCATCTTCCTCTTTAGAAGAAGAAGAAACTAAGGACGAAGAGTTCCTCAATGTTGCTCAAGATAGTGGACATGAATGCAATTGCCAAGGAGCATTTTTTCATTGTGATAGCCAATCTGTCAGAGTACTCTCAAAAGACTTTGCAGAAATCTTATTTGCAACTATTGAGCATATCAAAGATAATGATGCTCGAAGAAGCTATCTTTTGGAGCTTCAAAAGCTTGTCACTAAACAGAAAGAGAAAGAAGTTGCAAGAAATGTAACTCCTTTCAGCATGAAACAAATCATGCAAAAATATACATATAAGAGGGAAGAACCTTCTATCAATGATCTTCGAGCAGAAGTTAACTCCCTCAAAGAAGAAGTTCGAGAAGTTAAATCAAGACTTAACAAAATTGAAATTGATGCTTTAGCCAAACAATTTCTTGAGGATGCTGAAGTATCTCTTAAAGGAAAAGAGAATGCTACTTCAGATAACGAAGATGAAGATAACAACTCTTCCAATCAATCAGCCCCTTCATCACCTAAAGGTATTGAAGATGCAGGTATTAGTATGATCACTAAGGTGAGACCTCAGAGTTCTCACATTACGATTAAGTTAGTAATTAATTCTAATTTGTACTTAACAAAATTGCTTTGTTAGATAGTGGTGCAGATCGTGATTGCATTGTTGAAGGTTTAATTCCAACCAAGTACCTCCAGAAGGGAACTACCAGGTTATACAGCCCGACTGGTGAGCGTATATGTATAAATTATAAACTTTCAAATGCTCGTATCTGCAATGACGGTATTTGCCTTGCTAATGATTTTGTTATAACTAAAAACATTAATGAGGAAATTATTTTGGGTATATCTTTTATTACCCAGATCAAACCTTATATTTCAGATTTTGAATCAATCAAAACAAAAATTTTAGGAAAGAAATTTTGTTTCCTTTTATCAAGACACTTTCTCTTGAAGAAAGTAAATTTTTGCATAAACAAACTACATTTAAAATCAATCTGATTTGTTTTTTAAAAGAAGATATTAAAATTAAGAAAATTGAGCAAATTTTAAAACCCCCGAGATTGGTTGCTAAAATTGCCAATCTTCAAAAGAATTTTGAAAGTGAAATTTGCTCAGAATTTCCAAACGCTTTTTGGGATCGAAAATCCCATATTATAGATTTACCATATATTGATGGATTCGATGAAAATGCCATCTCTACGAAAGCTAGTCCTATTCAGATGAACCATGAATTAATGGAAATCTGTAAGAAATAAATTCATACTCTTTTGAGTAATAAAATTATTCGTCCTTCAAAATCACCTTGGAGTTGTTCAGCATTTTATGTTAACAATGCAGTTGAACAAGCACGAGGTTCCCCAAGACTTGCTATTAATTACAAACCTTTAAACTCAGTTTTAAAGTGGATTCGTTATCTGATTCCTAACAAAAGGGTTCTTTTAAAACGAACTTTTAAAGCAAATGTTTATAGTAAATTTGATTTAAAATCAGGATTTTGGCAAATTCAAATTGCTGAGCAGGATAAATATAAAACAGCTTTCAATGTCCCGTTTGGACAATATAAATGGAATGTCATGCCTTTTGGGCTCAAAAATGCCCCATCAGAATTTCAAAATATTATGAATTCTATATTCAATCATATTAGTCATATTTCAATTGTTTATATTAATGATGTATTAATCTTTTCCGAGGACATTGATTCTCATTTCAAACATTTAAATGTTTTCTTTAAAATTGTTAAGCACAATGGATTAGTTATTAGTGCTACAAAGATTCAATTATTTCAAACAAAAATCAGGTTTTTAGGACATGATCTTTATCAAGGTACCTATAAACCAATTTGTAGATCAATTGAGTTTTCTGATAAGTTTCCCAATGTCATTTTGGATAAAACTCAGTTGCAAAGATTTTTAGGAAGTCTCAACTATGTAGCCGATTTTATTCCCAAGGTTAGGCATATTTGCAAACCTCTCTTTGACAGGTTA
This sequence comes from Solanum pennellii, assembly GCF_001406875.1. Classification (NCBI taxonomy): domain Eukaryota; kingdom Viridiplantae; phylum Streptophyta; class Magnoliopsida; order Solanales; family Solanaceae; genus Solanum; species Solanum pennellii. The sequence continues at coordinate 11,729,111 of NC_028638.1, read as the reverse complement.
AAGAAGAATCCTTCACCTTGGAGTGTTGAAATAACCAATGCAGTTATTCTTCTAAAGAATATGGTTAAAGATCTTCCATGCCTTGGTATTTCTAACCCTGACTATTTTATGATTGTTGAGACTGATGCATCTGACATTGGATACGGTGGTATTCTTAAACAAAGAAAAGACCCCAATTCTTCAGAACAATTAGTCTGTTATACTTCTGGAATCTGGAATTCTGCTCAAAGAAATTATAGCACGATCAAAAAGGAAATCCTCGCTATTGTTCTTTTTATAACTAAGTTTCAAGATGACTTGATCAATAAAGAATTCTTGCTTAGACTAGATTGTAAATCTGCTAAAGAAATCCTCCAAAAGGATGTTAAGAAGTAGAGGACACTACAATGTCATGCATAAGGAACATAAACATAGTCACATGCATTTGAACACCTTCCTAAAATTTCCCTCAAGAGATACTTGTGCAATACATAGGTGAAGTCCCATAGCCCCACCTACACTAAGCAACTATCCTTAGGTTGTCCTTGTTAGGTTTCTTACTATACATCCATTGTCCATTTTACTTTAGGGGAACTATAGCCTTAACCGACACTAAGACAATGGGTGTTAAACATGGAATTTGGTGTTGTGGAGCCTTACTCCAATGGAAGGTGATCTACTTAGCAAAGTAGAACATCAACATAATTCTAGAATATTAGGTGATATCACTTGCTAGATCCTATGTGGCAAGCATAGTTTATGGAACTTGGAGGCATATGTGGAAACCCTATTTATGCCAATCGGGGCATTGTAGTTATCCACTTATGGAAAGCCTCTTCATGCCTATTGTGACATTGTAGTTATCCACCTCGTGAGGATTTTGGTGAACAAGCCTTACCATGTTGGGAAAGGGTACCCCTCATCTAAGTTCAGTCGGTGCTAAGCTAAGTTCCCTATTGAAAAAAAAAACATTATCTTTACTTTATAAAATATAGGCTTAGGAGAGTTATCCCCTCATATGCTTAGCTTATAGGTCATAGATGAGAGTTCATCAACCTATATCATGTGAGAAACCCTTTCACACGGACATAGCAAATTCAAGCACCATCTATTTTAGGGTACTCTTGGGAACACCTTCCAAGCGCCCTTCTATTGAGTAGATAATCATACATGTGTGTGTATAAAAATATGTGAGAAATCCTTTCACATAACATATTAAGGTCACACATGTTCATACATTAATGCATAAGTGTATTTATGAGAACTCCTTTCATATAAGACACTATGACCTTACATAACATAACCATGCATACATCCTCATGTGCAATGCATAGACAAGGTCCCATACCCTTGCCCATACTAGTGCACCTATCAGGTCATCATAGTTAATGATACATCACATACTTCATATATACATATACTTTACATGCATAGTAGTAGACATTAGTGCATATGAGAATACCCTTTCATTAAACACCATTAACTTATACTACTTGTGAGCATGCATGAAGTGTGAGTGTGTGTACGTTGTTCAACATGATCGCACAATGGCTATCAACAATACATTGAGGCAGCCACCCTCTTAGGAACACAATACACCTTTAAGCATAGACCACACAACACATACTAGCATAGGAGACAATATAACTTCAATACGTGCATTCAAGACTCCTACCCATAGATAATCACCCATTCAAATAGGGGTGCATAGTTAAGGGGACATCAACCATCACAACTAATCAATGGCAGAACCTAAACCTATCCCTAACATAGTTATACACTTGCTTATACAATACCATATATTGTTATACACTTGCTTATACAATACCATACAACCTAGATCACAACTAGAATAGAAGACTAGGCATGAGACTTCACATTGGGTGATCATCACCACCACACATTAATATAACAATAGCCTTCAAGTCCATGATAAAAACACATGTATAATAACAATAAATGAAACATCACCACCATAAGTGGACCATACCACACAGTGCCATACAAGGCTTCATCAATTAACAATTCTATAGAAAAGTAGAGGTGAAGAGTCATTCTTACCAATTCATCAACCTTTGGTCATCATTGATCAATACTCATATTTCCTCAACAATTCAAGTATAGGGAAGTATCTAAATGTATATTAACATGGACAAAATCATGCATAAACCACCACAAGATAATGATACTATCATGTAAACTACTTCACCAATTCAATAAAGAGTAGAGAGATCACTTACCATTATTCCTTGATTTGATCAACATTCATAATTAATAAAAATATAATATAGGGTAGTAGCTAAGGAGATCATAACCTAAACGAAATCCTATTTCAATTTCCCTAGAATCGAGATCATACAAGTGTTCTATATTAACAATCAATAGAAGATAGAAGAACATAAATCAATACTATCTAATGTTCAAGCGCTTATCAACTTTGGATCCATTAAATCTAATTCATAATCAATTTACATGATAGGCAGTAGCTAACAATCGATTTAACAATATTGAATCACATTATAATCCTCCTAACATCCAGATCATAATAACTAATACATAGGCTAAAACGAAAGATTGAAGGTGGCATGGGTTCATCATTCAATTGGATTGAAATTCACCTCCTAATCAATACATTAACATCAAACATTATGATGAAGCATTTGAAAACGTTTTGAGAAATAACCCATGACTAGATTGAAATATAAGAAGTTTGATCATGAACTTTCATTGAAAACATTGGAAGGAACTCCTTAAAAGAAAGGTATACTAAGAATGAAGGATCACCATACCTCATTGTAGAATAAAAAAACTGAAACTTGATGAAGAAATCTTGAGAATACATCACCATGGCTGTTCTTGAGCTATAAATCCAATGGAGGTTTCTAGGGAGGATATTTTGGGAGAGGGAAGTCTAATTTTGAATCATGGATCGGGAATGGGGTTATAATGTTTTTAACAAACTTAATACACCCAAAAATAACCAAAAAAATCATCTAGGTTAATGTTAGTACGTGGAGTGAATTTCCCATTCATCCCTTAAATAAAAGAGTTGCCTGACAGTTTGACACAACCTGCATCGACGGACCCATCGACGCCCAGTAGGTCCAACGACGGACCGTACTGCTGGCCTCGTTTGGGTGTGAGGCTTTTCCATTGACTTGAGCCTTCAATAGGATAAGTCTTGGAAGACTCCCCCCATTGACGAGGCTTAGAGGCATTAACGAGGCGTCATTAGGCTCCGTCGATTGACACTGCCACGGCAGTGACTAGACAACCTTTGGGTCCTCGTTAAGGGCCTCTTGTAGGGCCCTTGGGGAGTCATACCTGAACGTTTCCAACGTAAATATAAACATTAACATGTCAAGGACCTTCTAAATCAGTTTGAGCATCAAAAAACACTCGCAACACATCCAAACATGCTAGGCACACTCAAGTCACACATGCACGTCTCAAGGGCTAACTTTCGAACGTCTTGGACGTTCTTGGTCTTTTGACTTCCAAATGACTTCAAATAAATAATGAATGCTTTAAAACACTTAATTAACATTTTGACAAGCTTATAGTCACATGTGACGCTCTAGACACCCTAACTCATTTTGGGGGTCTTACAATATCCCCCACTTGGGAACATTTGTCCTCGAGTGACACTTGGAACACTTTTATCACAACAAGGACTTCAATGAATCATAGAGCAGCTCAAAATATTCATAACATCATAAAATGGAAGTCAATGCACAAAAATTACAAGGAACACAACTTCAAATCATTTAGCACTCAATGCAACACAAGCAAGCCACATTTTCACTCACTCAGTCTTAAGGCATCAAACACTTAGGCTCTTGTTATGCACATAGGAGGAACATCCTTCTCCTAATCATAACATGGTCATTACATTTCAATCATTAAGAGCTCGTTATGCAACCACATTTTAAATCACACTTAGGCAGATTCAACAACGCTCAAGAGACTAATAGGCACTCATACTTCAATGCACTTAGACATAAGTTAAGTAAATCAACAAGGATATTTATCAATAATACCTAGTGCCATGAATGTCATACTCAACCATACCATGCTTAGTTGTGTCCGTGGTGGAATGTCCTTCTCCTCAACACACTTAGATGTGTCATGATTACTTACCCAAGCAAGGCACAAAGGTCAATTCGCTGTAAAAATGAGAATTTCTCAACTTTCAACCATAGCATGGTCAAACTTTCTTCCTAGTGATGTCAAAATGGTAAATCACACCACACACATTACAACAATAGGAAGTCTTCTCACATATTTTCAGTCTCTAGCATAACACTAGCTATTATAAACATGCATCATTTAGGGAAAATCGTACAATTTATAGACACACACAAGGAGAATGACTAAACATGCCTTCACTTTGAAAGAGTGAGCCTAAATTCATAGTTCCCAAATCATAAAAGTCACATAACTTTCAAGAGGCTCATCATTTTCATTTCAAGGAGACTCAGAATTTTCATTATTAGGCTTGATACTACACATTAAAAGTGACTTTAAACATGCTTCTTACATTAACTCATGAAGTTAACGCACAATCGATATATCAAGATACACAATTAACATGAGAAAACCATAATTTGATCAAAATTCTTTTTTCATGCACTTTAGAATCTTCAAAACATGCTTAACATAGCTCCAATAAAGACATACAAAACATAGGGAGAATATGTAACTCATACTTTTATGCAAGACTTCTATCATGAACAAGCTTCTAGGAACTCTTTAGTTTCAAGTTCAAGTATGCATAGAAGGACTAGATAGAGATATCTACAATCTTAAGAGAATCTTGGATTATCAACCTCCCTCATCATCACTTAAAAGTGATTACCAACCTAAAAGGAATTACAAGAACTCAACAAAGGAATACCAAAGGCATATAAAATCTTACCATCTAGGCATACTATCCCCCACTTGGGTTATGCATAATCACATCATGCCTTTTAAACCACAAGGTCAAGGCAAGTCAAAACCAACCTATATACTTCTCACACAAGAAGGTTCAACATTCTTGAGGGTTTTCACTCCAAATCTCTCATCAAGGAGTCTACCAAATCAATCATCATGGGATAATACCTCATACGCATCATTCCTGTAAGTTCAACACCTAAAAGAAATCAATAATTTCCAAGTTAGGTCATACTTCCCAACCACATAAGGTCTCAACTATACCATAGACACCAAGGATCATCCTATATTAGGGGAAAACAATAGAGGAGACATAGACACAAGGTCTCTTTCTTTTCTTTGAACATTACAATAGGTACTTTCTAGGTCAATCAAACCCTCATTATCACCCTAAAAGATAAGCATGCTACCCTCACTTCTAGGATCAAGCCCATAAAAAAGACTCCAATCCAAACAAGGCAACTATGAAGAACCACACATATAAAGAAGGAAACATTTGAACAATTACATATATATTAGGCAGCATTGAACTATTAAACATAAATATATAGAGAACATGCATTTTTGGCCATTTACCACACTTTCTAAATCATATCAAGTCTAACCCATATCATAGGACTATCATCATACAAAACCATATAGCAACATACCATTCCAAAAGAGACTCATTTTAATCATAACAACTTCTAACATGCTTTAACCATATCATGACATACATTTCTCAACATAACATGCCATTTCACATAGATCTCATATATAGCCACAAAAGGAATCATATCAACATAAGCTAAATCTCACCTTTAAACATACTGATCAAACCATAAAACCAAGAAAAACATCAAACTCACCTTTTCTCCCTCAAGCATAGAGATACCATCTCATCTAAACAATTACATCTTGAAGACCACCGGACAAGAAAATATAATAGAGAGAGAGATCTTATGAAGTTAAGTTCTATGGCACGACATGAGAATGATGAAGAAGGGAAACTCTATTGTCCTATAACCTCTCGCTCATAGATGTGTTGCGACTCACCACCGATGATCGAGAAGCTACTATACGTGGCAACATGATACTTTTGGAACCTAGAACCACTTTCATAAACCTCATGCTCTGATACCACGTTTGTCACAACCAGGGAGCACCCCCTAGAAGTAACATGGCATGCTTGACCTCTTGGAGGTCTTATACAATTATTCATAGCATTTTAATAGGTGAATTTAGCAGAAAATTTAAAACTTTCATACCACATCATATGCTAAGACATCACTTCCATTATATATATAAAATATCATAATACATAGTTGGACTAGTGACTTTGTCATCTTGGACTCAAACATAATTATATCACATTAGGGAGATGGCCCTTTCAACATAATTCATAAGTAAACCTATTACATAACTTCACAATAAACTATGACTTAGGAAATCCTTGAACTTAAGGATTCCTTTCCTTGAGCTTGGGGAACACATAACAAGATCCTCATCACAGAGATATCCTTTAAGCATCCATGACCCACACTTTGTGTAACAAGGTAGAGAAGAATGGAGTTATTACAAGAATGCACTAAGTATGACAACCATGCAAAAACATGCATTTAAAAGGGACATTTTACTTGAAACCAAGCATCATGCCTTTTTGTGAAAACTTCATAAAACTTTGATTCGATAATCATTATACCATTTACATACGTCATATAGGCATATTTAATAGTCAAACATCATATAAAATCACACATTGCATTTTTGACACATTTAGGATCAATTTACAGTAGGCCCCTTTTTCCTTACAATGAACTTATCTCATCAAATAGGGAACCCTTTTTATTCTTAATTCTTTAACATCTTAACTTCCCAAGTAACTCTCTAGTGATACTTGGTGAAATGCATCACCTTAAGGCCACAAAGTAATACATATAACTTTCCTAACTAAACATATATATTCATAGAAGTATAGTACATCATAGGCACATTTAGGTCAAGATTGTAATGACTTTACAGTAAGCCCTAGTCATTATGCACATAAACTAACTTTACTTCACATAGAACATTATAAGACCTTACTTACAATCCCAATATAAGTCTACTAGTGCAATGTACATGTGTATCCCCATAACCTCACAAGACTTAACATACACTTCATACATTAACATGACAAGCCTAGACAACTTCATTAATTCCAAGCAAGACCTTCATCATATATTCATTAAGACCAGCATTATACACATAAGGAGAGACAACATCACATTGACCCATTTCGAGTCATGCCAAGGCATATCATCACAACAAGTAGAGGACACTACAATGTCATGTATAAGGAACATAAACATAGTCACATGCATTAGAACACCTTCCTAGAATTTCCCTCAAGAGCTACTTGTGAAATGCATAGATGAAGTCCCATACCCCCACCTACACTAAACAACTACCCTTAGGATATCCTTGTTAGGGTCTTTACTTTACTTCCATTGTCCATTATACTTTAGGGAAACTATAGCCTTAACCTACACTAAGACCATGGGTGCTAAATATGGAATTTGGTGTTGTAGAACCTTACACCAATGGAAGGTGATCTACTAAGTAAAACCAGAACATTAACTCATGCTAGCAAATTAGGTGATATCACTTTCTAGATCCTATGTGGCAAACATAGTTCGTTGAACTTGGAGATATATGTGGAAATCCTTTTTTATGCCAAATGGGGCATTGTATTTATCCACTTATGAAAACCTTTTTCATGCCTATTGAGGCATTATAGTTATCCACCTCATGAGGACTATGGTGAACAAGCCTTCCCATATTGGGAAGGGGCACCCCTCATCTAAGTCCACTCGGTGCTAAGCTAAGTTCCCTTTATTTAAAAGACATTTTACTTTATAAAATATAGGCTTAGGAGAGTTATCCCCTCATATGCTTAGATCATAGGTCTAGATGAGAGTTCATCAACCTATATGATGTGAGAAACCCTTTCACATGGACATAGCATATTCAAGCACCATCTATTTTAGGGTACTCTTGGGAACACCTTCCAAGCGCCCCTCTTTTGACTAAATCATCATACATTTGTGTGTGTAGTGAATACATTTGTGTGTATTTGAGCAATCCTTTCACATAACACATTAAGGCCACACATTTTCATACATTAATGCATAAGTGTATTTATGATAAATACTTACATATTAAAACATTAAGACACTATGACCATTCATAACATAACCATGCATTCATATTCATGTACATAGAAAACCAAATCTAGGAACAATCCTATCAAGGCACACATGTGCAGTGCATATAAAAGTTCCCATACCCTTGCCCATACTAGTAAACCTATCAAGTCATCCTAGTTAATGATACATACTTCATAAATAGACATACTTTACATGCCTAGAAGTAGTTAGTGCATATGAGAATACCCTTTCATTAAACACCTTGAACCTATACTACTTGTGAGCATGCATGAAGTGTGAGTGTGTGTACATTTGTCAACATGATCACACAATCATATCAACAACACATTGAGGCAGCCACCCTCATAGGACAACAATGCACCTTCAAGCATAGACCACACAACACATACTATCATAGGAGACAATATAACTTCAATACTTGCATTCAAGACTCCTAACAATAGCTAATCACACATTCATATAGGGGTACATCGGTATGGGAAAATTAACCATAACAACTCATAAATGACAGCACCTAAACGTATCCCTAACATAGTTATACACACACTTAAACAATAGCCATACAACCTAGATCACAACTAGAATAGAAGGCTAGGCATAAAACTTCACATTGGGTGATCATCACCACCACACATTCATTCAGAATAGTCTTCAAGGCCATGATCACTTCACATATTTAATAACAACAAAGTAAACAACGCCACCATAAGTGGTCCATACCACACAATGCCATACAAGGCTTCATCAACGAGCAATTCTATAGAAAAGTAGAGGGGAAGAGCCATTCTTACCAATTCATGAACCTTTGATCATCATTGATCAATACTCATATTTCCTCAACAATTCAAGTATACGGAATTAGCTAATTGTATATTAACATTGACGAAATCATGCATAAAACATTGTAAGATCATGATACTATCATGTAAACTGCTTCACTAATTCAATAAAGAGTAGAGAGACATAGATCACTTACCACTATCCCTTGATTTGATCAACATTCATAATTCATCAAAATATAATATAGGGAAGTAGCTAAGTATATCATAACGTAAATGAAATCCTACTTCATTGCCCTAGAATCGAGATCATACAAGTGTTCTACATTAACAATCAATGGAAGATAGAAGAACATAAATTAATACTACCTAATCTTCAAGCGCTTATCCACTTTGGATCCATTAAATTTAATTCATAATTAATTTACATTATAGGAAGTGTCTAACAATCAATTTAACATAATTGTATCAAATTATAATCCTCCTAACATCAAGATCATAATAACTAATACATAGGCTAAAATGAAAGATTGAAGGTGGCATGTGTTCATAATGCAAATGGATTAAAATTAACTTCATTATAATTCATTAACATCAATTCATCATGATAATGCCTTTGAAAAAGTTTTGAGAAAGAACCCATGGCTATATTGAACGATAGGAAGTTTGATCATGAACTTGCATTGATAACATTGGAAGGAACTCCTTAGAAGAAAGGTTGACTAAGGATGAAGGATCACCATAACTCATTGTAAAATAAAACCACTGAAACTTTATGAAAAAATCTTGTGAATCCATCACGATGGCTTTTCGTGAGCTTCATCTCCAATGGAGGTTCTAGATAGGATATTTTAGGAGAGGGAAGTCTAATTTTGAATCATGGATTGGGAATGAGGTTATCACGTTTAACCAACTTAATACACCCAAAAAATAACCAAATAAACCACCTAGGGTCAGCTGAGGACGTGGGGTGAATTTTCCATTCATCCCCTCAATAAAATAGTTGCGTGGCAGTTTGACACAGCCTGCATGGACGGACCCATCGACGCCCAGTAGGTCCAACAACAGACCGTACTGCTGGCCGTCGTTTGGGTATGAGGCTTCTACATTCATTTGAGACTTCACCAGTCTAGGTTATGGATGACGCCCTCCCATCGACAGGGCGCAGGGGCACTGATGAGGCGTCATTAAATTCCGTCGATTGACACTGCCAAGACAGTGTCTGGACAACCTTTGGGTCCTCCTTGAGGGCCTCTTATGTGGCCCTTGGGGAGTCGTACCCAGATGTTTACAATGTAAATGTACACCTTAAATTGCAAAGAACCTTTCACATCAGTTTTAGTATCAAACAACACTCACAACATATCATTACATGGTAGGCACACTCAAGTCACACATGCACGTCGCAAGTGCTAAGTTTTGAACGTCTTGAACGTTGGACTTCCAAATGACTTTAAATAAATCATGAATGCTTTAAAAGTATTATTTAACACGTTGAAAAGCTTATAGCAACATGTGAGGCCCTATACACCCTAACTCATTTTGGGGGTCTTACAATAAGACCCATTTAAGTGAGGGGTCTTTCGGGTAATTTAGGGGATGACTATATATTGACTAAGGGTCAGTTTTAAGTCAGTTTTCACTCACCTAAATCAAATTCCAAAATAAAACCCAAAAACTCTCACCTCTCTCTACTTTCTCTCTCTATTCATCCTCCATTGAAGGATCAAGGAAGCTTGGAGAAGAAGACCAAGTTCTCAACCTTTCTTCTCAAATTTTGTGGATTCAGCTTCAATAAGGTATGGGTTATTCACTATTGGGATTCATTTCTCCAAGAGGTCCTTTCAAATTTTATTTCTAAATTTTATTTCTTCTAATGTGTTTTCTTATAAACTTGAAATCGATGATTTATTATGATTAATACTGATTGCTATGACTAATTAAGTATATATTGTTGAGTAATTGCTAATAATGGTGAGAACTTCGTGTGGATTATGCTCGTTTCCCCAAGTCCCCCAAATCTTGGATCTTGCTTATAAATAAATGGGAATTGGAGAATGTATTGATTGATAGACTTGTTTTATTTATTCTAATTCGTTCATGGACTGCCTAAGGTAATGTATTGTTGTAATTGGATTTATTTCTTAAAGAATTCATGATGAACCCTTTTCAAAGTTCATTTCTTAATCACTCAATTTCAAGGGTTTTTCTCTTCTGATGTGTTTTCTTATAAACTTGAAATTGATGATTTATTATGATTAATAGTGATTTCCTATGACTAATTAAGTATATATTGTTGAGTAATTGATGATAATGGTGGGGAATTCGTGTGGATTATGCCCGTTTCCCCAAGTCCCCCAAATCTTGGATCTTGCTTATAAATAAATGGCAATTGGAGAATGTATTGATTAATGGACTTGTTTTTATCTATTCTAATTTGTTCATGGACTACCTAGGGTAATGTATTGTTGTAATTAGATTTATATATTGAAGAATTCATGATGAACCCTTTTCTCCTAACCCTAGGTTATGAATTGAAGTTAATTGGGATAGTGATGATGCTATTGACCTAGTTATTGTATTAATTACTATTGAATGATGTTTTACACCCATTTTTGGGTTGAATTGGATGGTTGATGGTAAAACCTTGGATGATGACTTGTGAAGGAGATATGGTAAGTCTTGTGATCTTAATCCGTTTCTTCAATTATGATTAATTGTGTTTAGTAATGAAGTTATATTGAAGTATAACTTATGATGAGATTGATTAAGGTTGGTATGATGTTGAATTGGAATGTCTTGAATTATAAGTTGTGAGTTGTTGGCTAAGATGTAATGACATAAGGGTGGTGATGAATTTTCCTATGTTCCTTGTCATAATGTGATTATGTAAATTTGCTAACCTCACATGTTTGTATTGTAATGGAAGGACAATACTCATGCAATTCCTATTGAGCTATGATGATGAATATTTCAGGGGTAGACCTATGACCTCAACTAATTTAGGACTATTAATGAAAGACATTTCAAAAGGAACTCTAGCTTAGCACGGAGTGAACTAGAAGTGAGGAGTGTCCCTTCCCTCATAGGGAAGGTAGGATCAGTATTGTACTCATAAGATTGGAGACTATAATCCATGTAGCATAAAGAGGGTCCCAACTACATCTCCTAGTTCTTGAACTATGTTGCCCGAATAGGAATACTAGCTAGTGGATCCATATAGATGCTACGTTCATTTTTGGTACTACCTTGGCAAGTAGTCCTCCTTCTTTTGATGTAGGGTTCCATGACACCGGATTCCACATTAGCTCATGTGGTCTATGTCGGTTAAGGCAAGGTGTTCCCAATAGGTAAAATGAAGTAATAAAGTGAACTCTAACTAGGATGACCTAAGGGATTTAGCTTAGTCTAGGTAGGGGTATGAGACTCTACCTATACATTGCACTAGTTATCTTTGAGGGAAGTCTTAGAAGGATGTTCTTATGTATGTATATTCTTATAAATGTAAATGATATGTATATGATGATCTTACATGTTAATGACACTATGTAATGTTGGTTTCACTTATGAACATGTGGTTGGTCTCTATTGCTAAAGTATGATTGTGTCTACACTTATTGGTATGGTATGTAAAGTTAGGAATTGCTTATCGTTCTTTTTGGGTTTACTTGATTGAGTGAGGTTATGGGGCCTTACTTAGTCATTGCACTAGTGAACTTAATGGGGTCTATAAGTGAAGTTGTTGCTTAGATTACGATGCTATGAACTCTTATGTATGCTTGTTGATGATAGAGTTTTCTTGATTATGTGCTCAATTATGTTGATATACATGTTGACTTGACTAGACTTGGTATTGTTTGTCTTGTGTTACAAATGGTCTTGACTTAAGAAATATGTGCTTATTGACTTGTATTGGTTCTTGAGTGTGCATAAGTTTTTTCAAAGTGACTTTGCATGCTTTAATGAAATGTCCCCTTTTAGCATGATTTCTATATTGTGTGTGCATGTGTGCCCATACTTAGTACAAGTGATGTGCTAACCCTATTTCTCCTTTGTTCCCCAACATTTTAGGTTTCAGTCACTGAAGGGTTCGTGACCATTTGCAAGGAAGGCTTGGAATCATTTTCCAACTGGGTATATCCTCAAGTTTGAGGATGATGCCTTGTTATTACTCTAGCTATGGTTCTTTGTTTTAGTCTAAAGACGATCATTTCATTCATGTTGTTTCAAGATATTGATGTAAGTCCCAAGTGGCATTTTTATATTGTCTAAGGGCTTATGCACATGTTGATTTGAATCTGTTTAGATGGTTTAATATGAGACATTCCTTTTAATACTATGTTATGTATCTTACATATATATATGTGCCATAAAAGTAGAAATCTATGTAATCTTCTTACACGAAGGGTCTATGTATACTCGATATGAATATATTATGTGTAAGTGAGAGGTCTAAGTAAACCTCATGAAGTAATTGTAGATGAATTTTTTTTAAATTTTCTGCATTTTAACCTATGAATGTAATGATGAATGCTATGAGGTTAGTCTTAGTCCTCTCCGAGGACGACGTCGCGGGTTATGTGTGGGGGGTTCTTCCTGAATGTGACAAATACAATATCAATATGCCATACAGGCCTTACTATAATAGAATTCATTGATAAAAGGAATAAGTGTATCTCTTAGAATACTACAATATTAACGGAAAGAGTAATGAAAAGATTGTATCCCCGAACATGAGGACCTGCCAACACTTGGAGAAAGAGTTCCAAGCTTCTTCAGTCGACCTTCTTAAGATTCAATTGCCGGAACCTACATTTGTAAATTTATAAAGGATATGGGTTAGTACGCTACTTGTACTAAGTATGGGTATATGCACATAAAAAATTTAGAGACATGGCGATTTATTTAGAAAACATGCTAAGTCATTTGAAAGCCTTTACTCCACATACAATAGAGCATATACAACATTAGGATCACAACAACACAAAAAATCATCATTACCAAAGACGCATCATCATAAAGTCATATAATACTTCATGTTCAATAGTTCATATCAACATAACATATACACTTACCAATAATCCCATCCCAAGCCTACAAGTGCAATGCTCATGGGAAACCCCACAACCCCACATAATTAAGTAAACAAGGTAGGACACCATAAGTGTAACACTTCGAAAATTCAAGACATGTCGCAAAGCCTAATATAGGTGTCATGAGGTCTAGGCACTATTTTTAAGTCTATTTACTAAATATAGGTCATTTTGAAAGTTAAGAAACCAAAACGTCCAAGAACGTCGATGACGTCTGGAAGTTGGTTCAAAGGGGTACTAGTGTGCCTTAGCATATTTGACTAGCTTTTAGGAGTCGAAAATTCATAAGAAGTGGTGAAAGAGTAGTTAATAAGTATTTAAGTTGTTTCATGGTCGAAACATCCGGGTACGACTTCCCAAGGACCAACCGAGGGTCCTTGAGAAGGACCCTTGCAAGTTGATGTCAACACTGTCTAGGCAGAGTGCATCGACAGATGCAGGCGACGATCTGTGTATGGATCGACGGGGCGTCATTGCCTACTGTAAACCAACACTTTGAAAAATGTAGAAAACCCCCGCCTGCACCAGTCTCTGTCCAAGATTACGGTTGTGTAGCACGGAGGCAGCCCTGCCCGTCGATGGACCAATGATCCGTCGATCGTGGTCTCGTCGATGGGGTCTGCAACTTTTCTACACATTTTAAATTAAGTTCATTTAATTATTTAATGGGTTATGGGTTATTTAGGGGATTAAGGGAGCCTAAGTAAGTTAATCAACCCCCAACATAAAGACCCCAACCCATTTTAATCTAAACACAACTCACAAAATAAACTTTCTTTCTTCTCTCTACTTTCTCTCTCTATTGGAAGACAATATTGATGACAAGCTAGGGGAAGGTTTTGAAGTCTGGAAAGGGAATATTCCACCATCAAATCTTAATCAAACGTTAAGGTATGAGATCTAATTCACCTTTGAGAATTCTTTCCTCAAAGGGCTCCTTCTAAGTATTTCAAAAAGTTGAGTTTTCAAGCGGGTTTCATTAAATTACAAATTTGATGTTGTGAACTGAGTTGATTATGGTTTATTTAGGATATAATGGATATATTTATACGTATTTTAACTTTACTATGATCAATATTAATGGTTTGGTTCAAGTTGAAGAATATGATCCTTAACCCTTAACCCTAAGTTTGATCTTGATGTGAATTAGGTTGAGATTCATTCAATTGACTTGATTATTGGTTAAATCACTATGATATGATGTTATCACATTAATCATGAACAAATTAGGGTGAATTGTAGTCTTTCATACTAGTTCTTGATAAGTGATGCAGGTTATGAGAATTGACCTAAATATCTTGTCTTAAGCTTTGAGTTAGTATTGAATTATGGTGTGGTGATTCTTCTAACCTATTATCATGTTGATTATTCAATTATGTTGATGTTATGACCTAGTTGGGTTGTGTTATGGGTTGATGGTAAGACCTTTATGATGAACTATGATGGAGACTTGGTAAGTCTTGTAATCCCTATTCTTTACTTCAACTTGTGGTTAATTGTGATTAAGTCATGATGATTGTGTTGGAGTATGCCTTCTTTAGGATTGATAGGGTGGTATGATGTTGAATTAAAATGTATTGATTATGGTTGTGAGCTTGATTAATATTTAAATGCTATAAGGATGGCAATGTATACCAATGTGCCTTATTATGAAGTGATATGTAATGTGTTACCTCACTATATGAATTATAATGAAAGAATTTATACTCATACAATTATTATTGAGATATTGATGATGATGATTATACAAGGGGCATACCATATTACTTAAACTAAGCTATGATTGATAATTAAAGGCTTAAAGAAATTTCAAAAAAAGGGACTCTAACTTAGCACCGAGTGAACTAGATTGAGGGGTGTCCTTTCCCACAAAGGGAAGGTTGGAGCACTACATTACTCTTGAGATTGGAGACTATAATGCATGGAGAATAAAGAAGGCCCCAACTATATCACCTAGTTCTTGAACTATGTTGCCCCCATAGGAATACTAGCTAGTGGATCAACGTAGTTCCTATGTTTTATGTTTTGGTACTACCTTGGCAAGTAGACCACCTTCTTTTGGTTTGAGGTTTTATGACACCGTATTCCACACTAGCTCATGTGATCTATGTCGGTTATGGCAAGATGTTACCAAAAGGTAAAATGAATTAAAGGATTGAACTCTAACTAGGATTACCTAAGGAATCTAGCTCAGTCTAGGTAGGGTATGGGCCTCTACCTAAGCATTGCACTAGTTAGCCTTGAGGGGGGGGTGGTCTAAGGAGGATGTTCTTATATATGCTTATGTTATGATGATATATGATATATGATGAACTTGCACATTGTTGACACTATATGTCGATTAGTTCATTTATGAGTATGTGTTGGGTTATATTGTTAAAGTAAGATGAAATGTATATATAAATATTATATTATGTGAAGTTGGACATTGGTTGTAGTTTCTTTTTGAGGCTACTTGATTGAGTGAGGTTATGGGGCTTTTCTTGTTCATTGCACTTTTTGACTTGATAAGGATTCATGAGCAGTTGTCTTGCTTATTATTATATGATTAACTCTTATTCATGCTTGTGATGTTATTATTTGATGATAGGGTTGTATTAGGTTATGGGTTCAAGTATGTTGATATGCATATTAGTTGTTTGAGTTAGTAAGCATGTTTTGTTACTTGGTATGACTTACTTGATTGTGCATAAGACTCTTAAAGGGGTGAAATATGGTTTGACAAAATGTCTCTTTTTAGCATGATTTGCTCTCATATGTGCATATGGTCTCATACTTAGTACATGTGGAGTACTAACCCCATTTTCTTCCTTTTCCCAAACATTTTATGTTTGGTCGTTGAAGACTCATTTGAGACAACTTGAAGAAGGCTTGGATATTCTCTATCATCCAAGTGGGTAGGTCCTCACTTTCCGAGGGCAATGCCAATATCTTGGTTATGGAGTTGCTTTGTCTTTCTAAGACTCTTATGTTCATTCTATTTTCATTTGAGTACGACTTGTATAAGCCTATATGTGGCTTATTTACATTTGATGTAGGGCTATTCCCAAACTTCTATGATCGTTTAGATGGTATGAGATGAGAAAAACTTTGAGACTATTTTCTATCTTATATATGTATGTGCAATAAAAGTAGAAGGCTATGTGACCTTCCTATTTGAAGGGTCTATGTAAACTCGGTACGACTATATTATGTGTATGTAGAGGTCTATGTAAACCTCCAAGTAGATGTAATGAAAAGTTTTAATTCTTTTGCACTTTCAACCTATGAATATAATGCCATGAGACTAAGAGGCTAGTATTAGTCCTCAAAGAGGACGATGACGCCGTTTACGTCTACGGGGTAAAACCGGATGTGATAATAAGTAATACTTTACTTCACTTAAATTATATCATAAGTAGTCATCATCACATATAGCAATATCGACCAACAAGATATTCATCAACATAACAAACATCATATAAGAGCAATATCATATATCATAAGCATTATACATTTCATGTTCATAGTACATAAGAACAATCTTCTAGGACTTCCCTTAGAGTCAAATTGTGCAATGTTTAGGTAGAGTCCTATACCCCTACCTATACTAAGTAGACTCCTCATGTCACCCTAGTCAATGTCCATTTACATTAGTCTTTCAGTTTACTTTAGGGAACAATCGCCTTAACCGAAATTAGACCATGTGAGCTAAACATGGAATCCGGTAACATAACAAATCTCAACCACTCTAGTCATATACATGACCAATCATAGCTAGGTTTAAGGAAAAGGGGTTCATTTATGAGTTCATTCAAGCAATAGTCCCGCCCAACATTTCATGACATTAACTGAAATATATAACATAATTAAAATCCATTATTTCGGGAACGAACATGCATCACACCAAAATCAAACAATTTCATGTCAATTACTCAACAACGTATACTTAATTATCCATAGAAAATCATAATTAATCATAATTAGTCATCAATTTCGAGTTTGAAAGAAAACCCATTTGTAGAGTAAAAACCCTAGGAATTTGAATTGTTTAGAAATCACTTTGAAAGCACCTAATGGGGAAAGGAATCCCAAGAGTGAAGAACCCATACCTTAATCGCGATTCAATCCACGAATTTTGAGAAGAACAGTTGAGAACTTGACCTTCTTCCAAGCTTCCAATCTCCTTCAATGGTGGTTGAGCAGAGAGAGTTTAGAGAGAGATGAGAGGGATTCAGTGAATCTGATTTGGAGTGGGTAAAAATGGTTTTAAACTGACCTAAAACCAATATAAACTCGTCCCCTAAATTAACCAAAAGACCCCTCACTTAATTGGGAAATTTTAGTGAATTTAAATTGACTTAAAAACGACGCGGATGAATCTGCGAAGTGGTTGCGCGTTGCAGGGGCATTTTCAATTTATTTTTCTGAAATCCGGGTTGAGGTAGGAGCCTCGTGATGGCCCCGCGTCGCGAGTCAACATTTTGACTTCCTTGTGCTGGCTTCGCGACGCATGGATGGCTCCACATCTTGGTTGTCGCAAGCTACTTTGGCAGCTTACTCGCCAATGTTCGGGTCCTCCTCAAGGACCCTTTGGGTGGTCCTTGGGGAGTCGTTACTGGACTTTTGGACCCTTTATACTATATTTTACCGATTTAAAGTCTTTTTAAAAGTTTTAGACTTCATTTGAACTCCCAAACTTACACCAACCATAAGGACATCTACTAGTTCATTTTAGCTAGTACTCGGACGTCAAGGTCTTTCTTTGTCGTTTTGGATTTAACCTTTTTAATTGAGTTTTATACAATAATATAGGTATGGAAACATCATTTTAACCTTTATTTAATAGGAGAAGCTCTAGTGTAATCCATGGAACTTCCAGGGTATCCCCCCCAGGAACATTCGTCCCCGAATGACACTAAAATCTCTTGGAGGGTAAGGATAGACTCAATAAATAGTAGCCTAACCAACAACAATATATAATCATAATGAGTCACAACTTATAGGAGTATTTCACAACTCCTTTCAACACATACCACAACATTACACATAGAAACTCAATTCATGATGCACAACATATAAGAACTCAACATTTCATAATACATAATGAGGAACTACCTTCTCAACATCAATATGATTTCAAAAAACATTGAAGAGTTACCATGCGATTATTCTTCTCAATACAATAACATCTCAAGAAGACAACATGCATGCACATTTCATATAAGTGCAAAATAGAGTATGAAGGAATTTTCTTGAAACTCAACTTGTTACAACATCTTCCAAAACATGCACCTATTTAGAAAACAAGTCAATTTCATATTATTCATTATTTTCTTTATTAAGAGGTATTTCTAACCTCATGGAGTAAAAAGATGAGGATAGTGGGACTTCATGTCGGCCTCGGCCTCCCATATTGCACCCTCAACAAGATGGTTCCTCCATAGGACTTTTATGGAGGCAACCTCTTTGTTCCTCAACTTCTTGAATTGGCAATCTAGGATCTCAACCGGAACCTCTTCATATGAGAGGTTTTCATTCACCCCTAAACCTTCAATAGGCTGAATAGACACCGGGTCGCTTATGCATTTCTTGAGCATAGAAACATGAAACATTGGATGAGAAGAAGATAGTTCACTAGGTAATTTCAGTGCATAGGCACCTTTTTCGATCCGTTGTAACACCTCATAAGGACCGACATAGCGGGGACTTAACTTTCCATTTTTACCGAATATCATCACCTCTTTCATAGGTGAAGGCTTCAAATAGACGTGATCACCTATTTTAAACTCAAGATCTCTTCTCCTATTGTTCGCATAAGACTTTTGACGACTATAGGTTGTCTTCAATGTATCCCTTATGACCCAAACTTTCTGTATAGCCTCATAGATAATCTTGGGACAAAGGAGTGAAGACTCACCAACCTCAAACTATCCAACCGGAGACCTACATCTTCTACCATAAAGAGCTTCAAAAGATGCCATGGAGATGCTCGAATGTTAACTATTGTTGTAGGAGAACTCAATCAATGGTAGGTGATCATCCTAACTTCCCTTAAAATCAATAACACATGTTCTTAACATATCTTCTAGGGTCTTTATGGTACGTTCTGCTTGACTATCCGTCTGAGGATGAAAAGCGGGTTCACAGGAGTACCTAAACCCTTTTGAAAAGCTTTCCAAAAAGAGAAGTGAATTGGGCACCTCTATCCGAAATGATGGACAAAGGAATCCCATGAAGACTCACGATATCATTAATGTATATTCTTGCATACTCTTTGGCCGTATAAGTAGACTTAACGACGATAAAGTGGGCAGACTTGGTCCAACCTATCCACAATAACCCATATTGAATCATTTTGCCTCCGGGTTTGAGGCAACCCAACAACAAAGTCCATATTGATGTCTTCCCACTTTCAAGTAGGAACAACCATGATTTGGGTTAAACCACCCAGTTTTAGATGCTCGATTTTAACTTGTTGTCAATTTGGATACTTAGCAACAAACTCCACTATATCCCTTTTTAAACCATCCCACCAATAGACCTCCCAAAGGTCATGATATATTTTTGTGGTATTCGGATGAATAGAATAACGGGAACTACGGGCTTCTTCTAGAATTCAATTTCTTAAATCCTCGACATACGGTACATAATCTCGCTTAGTACCTAAGAACACCATCCCCCCTGGGAGAAGGAATCATTAAGCTCACCAAGTAGAGATTCCTTTAACTCGATCAATAGAGGATCAAGATGTTGCTTAGATTTCACCTCAACCACTAATAATGACTCGGAGTTACGATGGACCATAAAACCACCATTTGGAGAATCTTTTAACCACACACCCAAACAAGCCAACCTATGAACATCTTTCACTAGTTCTTTCTATTCTTCCACATGAGACACACTACCCATAGTCTTACGACTCAAAGCATCCATAACCACGTTGGCCTTGCCAGGGTGGTAAAGGACATTCATGTCATAATCCTTCAAAAGTTCTAACCATCTTCTCCGTCGAAGATTTAACTCATTATGTGTAAACACATATTGAATACTTTTATGGTCAGTAAACACATCAACATGAACCCCATACAATTAGTGTCTCCATATTTTCAAGGCAAAGACTACGACCTCTAACTCAAGGTCATGAGTTGGATAATTGTTCTCATGAATATTGAGTTGTCTAGAGGCATAAGCTATAACTTTGCCATGTTACATTAGGACACATCCAAAGCCCACTCGATAAATGTCACAATTGATGTACCGTAGTTTCACGGTACTTTCAATGCCTTTTCCTTAAGATTGATGTGTGTCTAGAGCCTTTTTAAAGTAATTTTAATATAATTTTGTCTTTGTTTTGCAAGAAAGTTGTCCAAAACTGAAACACAGAAGGATGTGGAAATTAAGTGCATATTCGACCTACGAAGCCATCGATGGCCCATCACGACGGATCGTAGGTGGTGATCGTAAATTGGAGGTTTAAGTATTTGGAAGCAACTCAGGGAATTCTGGCCAAGTGTGGGGCTACGGAAGGATCAACAGTTCGTCGATTGATCGACGGACCATCTTGGCAAATCATTGATGTGATCAGAGAATGTCCCAGTACCCGGTGTTGAAGAAAAAGCTAAGTATTGAACGACGAGAGCATCAACGGACTATGCTGTTGATCCGTCCATTGGATCAGAGAAGATGCAAAGGATAGGCTTTGAAAAGATGCTAAGTATGGACTGACGTAGGTAGTTGACAATCTATCGTTTGACCGATGGACCGTTTATAGGTTCGTTGATTGAAGCCGCATTTTGGGCAAAACTTTCCTTATTTTGAATCCTTTTTAATTTAGGACTCTTTTTATTATAAATTGGATAAAAACCTTGTTTTTTGGGTCGGATTCGCTTACAAATTTCACAATTTTGTTCTTGGAGATTTGTTTTCCTATTAATTCAAAATTCCGGATTTGTTTTACGATAATTTTGTGATTTCAAGTTGAATTTCTGATTTTTTTTTCAAAATTTTCAAAGTTAGTTCATGATTTTTTATTTATCAATAATGAATTGTGTTCTTCTAAGCATGGGTAACTAAATCCACAACTAGGGTTGTGGGAACCATGGGTGATTAACAAAATAACCCTAGCTAAATAATAATTCTCAACTAGGTTATTGCATGCATCAATAATTCTTTTGTCTAGAAATCTTTTTAACGAGTGCACGCATTAGTACTCGCCTTATTGCTACTTGACAAACCAAGGGGGTAGTTAATAGGAAAAGAATTAACGACATAGATTGTGGATACTATCTAATAGGCTAGTTTTGATTGGTGCAAAGTAGTAAATAAGAAAAACATCGAATATGATGCTTAATATGAAGTGAAGGTAAGGGTTAGTAACTTAGACACACTTAGCCTGACCAAGGTCCGGGGTGAAATTCTCTAAATGCCAGACCAAGAATTTAGAGATACATAACTTATCACTTTGCATGCAAAACACCAGAAAAGGGTTGTTATAGCTAGGATTATGGCGTTATGAACCTATGGGGAAAACTTACACCCTAGTTTCTCTTATGAATTGATAAACACAAATAGTTTTCTTTTACTACTTGCTTAATTTTACAACATTGCAACACTTTTTTTTACAAAACCCCCCTTTAATTAGTAGTTTTCGGAAAGGACTTGACTAAATAGAGGTAATCGTACATTAAAGTTAAGTCTAAATTATTTTCCTTGTTGGATCGAACCCAACCTAATAGTTGGGTCTTGATACGACCGCTTATACTTCTTTAGGGAAGTGAAATTTTAGCGTATCAAATTTTGGCGCCGCTGCCGGGGAAAGTGTCTTTTAGATTAACTTTAAGAGAAATTACTGAACTTTAGTCAACAATTTCCTATTTTTACTTTTTTATTTTGTGACTTTCGGGTTTAGCTCTAGTGTATGCCAAGTACACGAAATCGAGGGGAATCAATACTTCCATTCGATCCAGAGCTGAACTGTACACTCTTAAAAATGAATGATAAACAAAAACCCACAAATCTAGGTGATGGGATCAACCGTCAACTTCCTCTGCCGGTTGATGCTCACAACCAAGTGATTGTGGAGAACCTTGTTGATGGTGCTTTAAGGAGGCAACCTCCCGCCCCACGCCTTCAAGAGTTTTATAGGGGCAATGTTAACATCACCGATTCTGATGGGACTCTTGTCCTACCTCCTCTACCACAGGATCATATATTCGTGGTAACTAGTACCTTGATGTAGATGCTCACTGCCAAAGGTTTGTTTTCGGAGCATCTGAGGATCCACATGCTCACATCACCAAACTTTGTTCGGTGTGTAAGAGTTGTGTAGGGATGCCAGACTTTGATATGGACGTCATCGGGTTAAGAGTGTTACCTCTCTCACTTTGGAGAGGTCGCAATTTGGTTCACTGATTTGCCCTATAATTCGATCTATACTTGGGAGCATTTAAGGGATGTGTTCCTAGCAAGGTACTACCCGGTATTTAAAATGATCAACCACAAAGATAGAGTGAACAACTTTGTGGCATTGCCTGGGGAGTCGGTGAGTAGATCTTGTGATAGGTTCACATCATTTGTGAGAAGTGTCCCAAACAAACGCATTGATGATGAGTTGTTGAAAGAGTACTTCTATCGTGGGCAAGATGATAATAATAAAGCAGTACTTGATACTATTGCGGCTGGTTCTTATGGTGAGTGCACATATGCAGAGATCATAGAGATAGAAAATCTCTCGTAACAATAAGGCTTGGAGCACTAGGAAGTCGGACACTAGGAGAAAAACCTTTGCAGTGCAAGCTACACACAACCAAACCACAAATGAGATTCGTGAAGAGATGACTCAAATGAGAAGTAAGCTCGGGTTGGTATTGAAACATGTCACTGGCGGTGCAGAGAAAGTAAATATGGTAAATTATTTGACTAAACCACCACCGCTAGCGGATGACTACTACTATGAAGAGGATTTTTATACAGATAATGAGCACTCCGATTAGGACATTTGGCGCCAAGGTCAAGGAAATCAAGGTCAGAACTATGGGAACTACAGTAGAGAGGACAATTATGTTTGAGATGGGAACTACAACCGTGACAACAACTTTAATCAGGGTAACTATGGTAACAGAAATTATTAAAGTGGGCCCTATGTTCCGCCTCAAAATCGGGTAGTTGCTCCTAGGGATGGTGGAGGTAGTATGGAATGAGTTGAATATATGTTGCATAAGATGATGAGGAGGTTTGATGATAGTGATGAGCACATAAAAAAGTTGAGAGGTGATTTGGCGAATATTGGGCAAAAGGTGGACGCACATGCAATCTCAATCAAACATCTTGAGTTACAAATAGCCCAATTTTCTTCTACTGTGAACTCACATCAACCGGGTACTCTTCCTAGCAATACTATCCAAAATCCGAAAAATAATGGACATTGCATGGAATTCACTACTCGAGGGGGTAAGCAAACTATTGATCCACCTATGTCGTCTGATGTGGAAGATGAGGTGAGAAAACATGATGAGGTAGTGGGAGATAATGGTGAGTTGGTAGATAAAGCGGTGAAAGAAACAGAGATACCCCAAAAGGTGATCCCCGTTCTTAGACTACCACCACCATTCCCAAAAAGATTGGTGAAGAAGAATTAGGATGGTAAATACCGGCATTTTATTACTATGTTTAAAAAACTTTCCATCAATGTCCCTTTGATAGAAGCTCTTGAACAAATGCCCGGTTATGCCAAGTTTATGAAAGATATGGTTACTAAGAAGAGATTTATAAGTTTTGAGGATGATGACCGAATGCAACATTGTAGTTCTATTGCTAAAAGGTCTCTTGTGCAAAAGAAAGAAGATCCGGGCGCTTTCACTATTCCATGTACCATAGGGTTGTTACACTTTGCTAAAGCCTCTATTTACAAGAAGTTGGGTTTGGGTGATCTAAAGCCCACTACAATGCGACTACTGATGAACGATCAAACGGTGAAGAGGCCTATTGGGATACTCCATTATGTGTTAGTGAAGGTGGAGTCATTTATATTTCCAGCCGATTTTGTGATTCTTGACTGTGAGGTGGATTTTGAGGTGCCTATTATTCTTGGGAGGTCGTTCCTTTGCTATTGCTCGCGCCTTGGTTGACATGGAAAAAGGGCAGATGAAGTTTAGGTTAAAGAATGAAAAAACAAATTTCAACATTTGTAGGTCCATGAAACAGAGTGGTGAGCTCCAAACGGTATCTGTTATATCCTACAGGGTTGAGAGTACGTCTGAGGTACAAATCGAAGAGCGTCTTGGTGTTGAGGCACTAGCGGCAGTGATCATGAATTTTGAGAGTGATGGTATTGAAGAGTAAGGGTCGTTGGTTGTGGTACTTGATCGAGGTGAATTTTGGTTCAAACCAAAGAAATTGGAGTTAGATATGAAGCATCACAAGTCTCCACCTGCGAAACCATCTATTGAGGACGTCCCAAAATTAGAGATTAAGGCTTTACTACCTCATCTGAGGTATGTATTCTTGGGAAGAGATGACACTTTGCCGGTAATCATTGCATCAGATTTGAATGTGGAACAAGTAGAGTTTCTAGTAAAAGTGTTAAAAAGGTTCAAACAAGACATTGGTTGGACTATTGCGGACATTATTGGGATCCCACCCGGTATTTGTTCACACAAAATCCAACTCATGCCCGATCACAAGCCAAGTAATAAGCACCAAAGACGTTTGAATCTACCTATGCTAGAGGTAGTTAAGAAGGAGATTATTAAGTGGTTAGATGTCAGAGTCATATATCCTATCGCAGATAGTAGTTGGGTATGCCCTATGCAGTGTGTGTCCAAAAAAGGGGGGGGGAGGGAATGACAATGGTCCCTAATGAGAAAAATGAGCTTGTTCTAATGAGGCCGGTGACTGGATGGAGAGTTTGTATGGATTATCGGAAGTTGAATGCATGGAATGAGAAGGACTATTTTCCTATGCCCTTCATGGATCAAATGTTAGATAGGTTTATAGTAAAAGGTGGTACTATTTTCTTGATGGTTATTTGGGGTACAATCAAATCTCTATTGCACCGGAGGATCAAGATAAAACCACCTTTACTTGCCTTATGGGACATTCACATTCAAGAGGATGACTTTTGGGTTGTGTAATGCACCTGTGACTTTTCAGAGATGTATGATGTCGATATTCTCTATTATGGTGGAGGACAATATTGAGGTTTTTATGGATTACTTTTCAGTTGTTCGCGACTCTTTTGATCATTGTTTGAGTCACTTGGCCGAGGTTCTCAAAAGATGTGAAGATTGCAACCCTGTGCTACATTGGAAAAAATGTCATTTCATGGTGAAAGAGGGTATTGTATTGGGCCATCGCATCTTAGAGAAGGTTATAGAGGTTGATCGAGCCAAAGTTGAGGTCATAGAGAGACTTCCTCCACCCATTTATTTAAAAGGTGTGAGAAGTTTTCTTGGGCATGCGGGCTTCGAGCGGAGGTTTGTTAAGGTTTTTTCAAAAATTTCACATCCTCTCTGCAAGTTACTTGAGAAGGAATTTAATTTTGATTTTGATGAATCCTGTATGAAGGCATTTGGAGAGTTGAATGAGAAGTTAGTGTCTGCGCCCATGATTATTTCCCTAAATTGGAGTAAGCGATTTGAGATGATGTGTGATGCTAGTGGGGTTGCTCTTGGTGTAGTATTGGGACAAAGAAGGGATAAAATCCTTCACCCCATCTATTATTCTAGTAAGGCCCCAAATGAAGCACAAAAGAACTACACTGTTACCGAATAAGAGCTCCTTGCGGTGGTATTTGCTTTTAAAAAATTTTGCTCCTATTTACTTGGCACAAGAGTTATAGTGCATATTAACCAATCCTCTTTGAGGTATTTGATGTCAAAGAAGGATGCAAAACAAAGGTTGATTAGATGGGTGTTACTATTGCAAGAATTTGATTTTGAGGTGAAAGATAGAAAAGGGACCGAAAATCAAGTTGCCGATCACTTATCTAGATTAAAGGACGAAGCTATGCGAGAGTTGGGTGAAAAGGCAGAAATTGATGATACCTTCCCTGATGAGCATGTACTGGCCGCTTCTCATGACTTGATTCCATGGTTCGACGATTTTGTGAATTATCTGGCTAGTGATATAGTCCCGTCGGACTTGTCCTTTAATCAAAGGAAAAAGTTCATGCATAATGTGAAAATTTCTTTTTGAATGATCCTTACTTATACCGCAGTTGTACTGATGGGCTTATTCACCTTTGTGTGCCGGAAGTTGAGATGCTAAGTTTTTTGGAGGCATGCCATTCCTCGCTTGTGGGTGGGCGTCATAGTGGTATCCGGACTGCCCATAAGATCTTGCAGTTGGTACTATTGGCCAACTATCCACCAAGATGCTCAAGTGTTTGCCAAGGCATGTGATAAGTGCCAAAGAGATGGAGGTATTTCGAGAAGGCAAGAGCTCCCTTTGAATCTCATTCTAGTAAATGAATTTTTTGATGTATGGAGCATTGATTTTATGGGTCTGTTTGTGAGTTGTCATGGTATGAAATATATTCTTGTGGCAGTGGATTATGTGTCAAAATGGGTATAAGCCATAGCACTTGCCAACAATGAAGGGAAGAGTGTTACTGCGTTCTTGAAAAAGAACATATTTTCCAGATTTGGCACACCTAGGGCCATTATTAGTGATGGGGGATCCCACTTTAGCAACAAGTTGTTCAAAGGGTTATTGGAGAAATATGGGGTTCTCCATAATGTAGTCACTCCGTACCATCCACAAACTAGCGGGCAAGTTGAGGTTTCCAATAGAGAAATCAAGCTAATCCTGTCGAAAATGGTAAATGCTAATAGAACGGATTGCTCTACGAGGCTTGATGATGCTCTTTGGGCTTACTGGACAACATACAGGATTCCCATAGGTATGTCTCCATACCAACTTGTATATGGGAAGGCTTGTCATTTGCAGTTGAGTTAGAGCACAAGGCCACGTGGGTGATGAAGAAACTGAAGATGGATTGGAATGAAGCAGTGGAACAAAGACTTAATGGGTTGAATGAGCTTGATGAGTTTTGCCTAAAAGCATATGAAAGTTCATCCCTCTACAAAGAGAAGATGAATAAGTACCATGACCAAAAGATTGAGAAGCGCGAATTTGTAGTTGAGGATTTGGTACATCTGTTTTAACTCTAGGCTGCGTTTGTTTCTGGGCAAACTTAATTCCAAATGGACTGGTCCATTCTTGATCACTAAAGTGTTCCCACATGGAGCGGTTGAGTTGGAAAACAAGGAGGGTGCAAGGTTCACGGCATATGGGCAGAGAATCAAGATCTACCTAGGGCATGCAAAGAGTGCCCATGAAGTGGTTGAGGCATATCACCTTGATGAAGTCTTAGTAATCAAGGGTCTTGAATCATGTCGCGACGTTAAACAAGCGCTTCTTGGGAGGCAACCCAATCTGTATCCTCTAGCTAACAATAGGTTTTTCTTTTCTTTGTAGGAATAGTTGCTTTCTTTTGTTTCGTTTTGATTTACTCAATGTCATGTGTAATTTTCTTTTATAGTTTTTAGTTTGTTGGCTAGAGAGTAGTTCAGTGTCCTTGTCTAAAAATTGTCAAGAAAACACAAAAAGAATGGCTTAATGGGTGTTCTATGTGCAGGAACCATGCCATAAGAATTCTGCAGAAACTTGTCTGGTGCACAGATCTACGGATCAACCGACGGGCCGTAATTTCATGGAAGGACCATCGATGGTGTCCGTAGATCCCAGGTATGTTCTATAATTTTGTCTATGTTAGGACACAATCAATGGAACGGTCGACGGACGTCGATGCACTTACGGACCGTCGACAGTGTACCGTCAATTCGCTAAACCAGTGGATGACCCGACCCGACCGTCTATATAAAAAATAACTGATCATTTACCCTCCCACACCTTTTCAAACTCCCCTCAACGGTTTCCCTCCCTCATTCTCTTAATTTACCATAAACTCCCACAATCACTCACTTCCATTTTCTTAAGATTTCCAAACCTCCCAAACTCCCAGATTTTTCCCAAACCCTTACCTCCCAATTTCTCCTCCCTTTCCATTGTTTTTCCGGTCGGTGTTTGAAGGCGGGCACGTAGGTTGGTTTTTGCAAGATCACCACTCATTCACTCCACTACAACTCTCAGGTATTTCATTCTCCTTTGCTCACTGAATTCTTGTTCATTTGCTTATGGAAATGATTGGTTTGTACGTGGGTCTTGACTTATGTACATAATTGCATGCTAATCTTGTTAAAAAAATTGGGTTCTATGTCCCTTAGAATGATATAAAGTGAATGGTTTGGGGGTGGAATATGTATACAGTCTAGTGGATTGTTGTTCTTCCCACTTAGGGATTATAAGTCTCTTAGAATTCATGGTCGATATTTGCAAAATCGAAGCCCTAGGGATGACGAATTGGTCGTTTGCTTGTTATTGCATGTTGGGTACACTAATGTGCGATTGAAATTGACCATTTGTGGGGTAAAAATAAAGACCTCAAATCTTGTCTCTGATCAACATAACGAGACCCCGTCTACGGCCCGTCGATTCATCGACGGACCGTCGATGGGGTCCAATGGTCACCCCTTGAATCTGCTTAACTGTGGAACGACGAAAGTGGACTACAGTACGTCGATTCATGGATAGAACGTTTTACACGTCCGTCATTTCTAATTGAAACCTTGATCACCAAACAAATCTCAATTATTCTAAGTGTCAGACGACGGAAGTGGATTATGGTCCGTCGATTGATTGATGGGCCGTTCTGCACATCCGTTGTTTCTAACTTAAAGTCATTTGAGAGCCAACTTCTAAAATTTGCTAAGTGTCCACTGACGGACACTTTCGACGGACCGTCGATTCATCGACGACCCGTCGATAGTGCCAGTCTCCCATTTTTGAAATTTTAGAGGTTCTGTGTCTTGTGTTTCCAGGTCATGTGTCGATTATGTTGCTCGTGTAGGTTGATTACAATGAAAACAACACCTTCTTTTCCAGGTACTCATGGCCCCTAAACAAGATATTGTCTATTCCAGGGGACGTTCCAAGTCCATGGCACCATACAGATCACAGGGAGCCACTCCCCCAGCCGTACCTGCCCTCCATGCTTCGTCTGATAAGGCCCAGAGTTTGGTCTTCTCCGGCACCCCATCATGAGGTCCCTACACCGTTTGCTGATGAGCCCAACTGTTGGTGAGTAGATGGCCAGTACTAAATATACAGGGACGCCAGGTTGCGAATGAAAAAGGGGTGATGAATCGCACGGTTACAGTTGAGTGGCGGGTTCTTATAGGGAGCTTACACACAGTCCCTGCGGTACATGAATTGTTTACCCTCCACCGATTCGAGTGGATGGCGAGAAGTGTGGGGTCCTATAGTCGGGATATTGTGTGATAGTCCTACGCTTCATATGTAGCGGCTCTCCGATGTGCTTTGGATAGGGGGGGCGAACCCCGCCAAACACCCCCACTTATAGATGTTCGCGTTCGAGGCTGCCGGGTGGACATTTCTGCTCCTGCCATCCGCCGTTTCTTATACGATGGATCCACTGATGCTAATAGCGTTCCCCTCACTCCGGAGTTCGACTACAAGTAGGATGTGGTCAAGAGTGGTAACTTTCAGCAGAGCAGAGAACTTAGAGAGTCCACCAAGTGGTGGATTGGACAGAGGCTCTCCATTGATGGTGAGGGAGCATACTGGTTGTTGGACCCCAAAGGCCTTATCAAGAAGGACAACCTTACTTTTCTGGCCAAGTTCTTCTGGGTGTTAGTCCGACACCGCTTATCCCCGATTGCTGCAGATAATATACTCACTTGGGATAGAGCGGTCTTGATAGCAGCTCTGGTAGCCGCGTTGAAGATCAATGTGGCACAGTTGTTGATCTCCGTCATCCATGAGAGGGCTTTTAAGTTCTCTACCACTTACCCATTTCCCTATATGATTTTTCAGCTATGAAGGGATGCTGGAGTTCCCATTTGGCACAGATATGTCCTTTGTGCTCCTACCAGGACAGTGGATATCGGTCTCATCAGGGATGAGGCCAATGAGGCGGCACCACGGCGATGGCCCAGTTCGGAGCCTACTGATGCCACCCCGACCGAGTCTACCCCTAGCAAAAGTAGGGCACCTAGTTCCTTCTGGTCTACCCCACCATCAACATCACTGGTCCCAATTGTTAGGGTCCAGAAGCTAGAGGCCCAGATGGCCACCTTGCTGCACCACATCGAGCCATGGATTCAGAAATCTATTGCCGAGGCTGAGGACCGAATTAAGAAAAAGGGGGCGCAACAGATAGAGCTGAAGATTTGGGTAGTCCATCTTCTCCAAGATGCATTCGAGCTATGAGTTCTACACCATTCAACCCCCACCATTAATCTGACTACTCTATAGGAGGCTGTGGCAAGTCTGCAGACTGATATGGACAGCATCCTTGAGATGAAGGGACCCGAGCCTGAGTCTGCTCCAGTTGAGACAACAGAGGATTCAGTGCTTGCTGCACTCATCATCGCTCCACTGCACCACTTCCTGAGCCATGTGAGAGTGCCAAGAGGCACCAGTCCAGCCGTACCAGTAAGGGTGAGGATGCTCATGCTCGAAAGAAGGAGCAGACAAATTTGGAGGCTGTGAGGAGAGCCACATTGCTGGATGAGGAGGCTCATCAGATGAGGGCTAGAGAGTTGGAGGCTGGGGCGTCTAGATCCAGAATAGAGGTTTTTTAGAGGAGAACAATTGAGGGTACAAATACTGCTTTGGACACTACTGAGGATGTCCCTATGAGGGTGCGGGTTCCAGGAAACGGGATCCGCCTACTTGTTGATCTTTGGCTCTATGCGCCTCAGGTTTGCTTCACCTACCACCCTTTCTTTATTTTCTTATGCATTGGGGACAATTGCATGTTTTTAGTTGGGGGGTTGGTAAATGGAAATCTAGTGCTAGGGTGAAGTTTGAGTAGCCCAACGCACGATCGTCTCTTGGTGGTTTTCTTGCCTGTGTTCTTTTGCCCAAAGAGACTGATTACTTTACTGTTGAACCGACATGTGTCGTACGTTGTACAAAGTATAGAAGTGAAAAATGAAGCATGATGGAAAAACTTGAATGATATCCTGTTCTAAGAAATTGCTTGCATGAATTGGTTGAATGAACGTTGAATGTTGGCTCTTTGTCATGACATAGAGATACACCCATTGCATGATCCTCACTCTAACACTCAAACTAGGTAACCAATAATCTGATAATATAATATGGTGTCAAGAGAATGTGAGGAGATTTGAATGTTCCCCTATTGGTACCTAGCTAGAACTTGCCCGGTTGGTCTTGCAAAAAGGAATTTGTGTTAGACGATTAGGAAAGAATCATAGGCCCTTATTCAAATTAGCAAACATCCTAGCCTAAAGTGAAGTGAACAGAATGAAGTTGTTATCCCTTTTCATCCAAATAGTTTGAGCCTAAAATATACCTTTCTTTTCTTCACCAACTCAACTTCCCTGGGTGTAATGTGTTGGCCCTGGCCCCTCCTTGGACATGTGCACCTCAACTTAGGCCAAAAGCATAAAATGAGGATGGATAATGCAGAAAATGACCTCGTCTTGGCCCTGACCAAACCTTGGGTAATGTGTACCTCGACTCATGGCAAAGCCATAAGTTTAGGGTGGCTATTATGAGTGATGACCCAAAAAATGGTTATGACAAAAAGTAATGTTAAAAGTAAAGGTACAATGAACAAGAGAACTGACTCAGTCAAAATTGTTAGTTAAATATAAAAAAAGAGAAAAAGAGTGTTGAACAAAAGGAAATAAGAGTCACTTCCACAAAAGAGAAAAAAGGAGAAAATAAGGCAAAGATGACAAAAAAAGTAGGGCATAATAAATAATGAAAGAGGTAGGACGCTTATCCGTAATGTCAAGGAGCGCAACAAGTCACTAAAATGTACCCATATGTACCATACCTGACCTTGAGCCTACTTTACAAGCCAAGAAAGTCCTATGTGATCCTAAGAATATAATATGGTGAACTTAAGCAGTGAAAAAGGGTAAGACTATGGCGACAAGTACAACCTAGGTGTGAATTTGTTCTGAGCGTGAGTGTTGAATAATGATCCTTATACTCAAAGTTGAAATCACTCTAAGAAAAAGGATTATATCTTTTGAAGTGAGGGCACTAGTTGCAATATCGGTAAGTTGGTACCTTGGTGAGAGACAAAAGAGTTGAGGTGTCATGGTCTGATCCACAAGAGTAAGCCCATCAAGCTTAAGAGAAGAAACATGTACTAAAGTAACGAAAAAGTTGGGATTGATAGCCATATGGTTGTGAAATCTTAATAAAGGATACTTGTGTACAAAGTGTTGGGTAGAGTATAGTGTGTCGCTTGAGGACAAACAACGAATTTAAGTTGAGGGTGTTGATGTATTGTGGTTTCACGGTACTTTCAATGCTTTTTCCTTAAGATTGGTGTGTGTCTAGAGACTTTTTGTAGTAATTTTAATATGATTTTTTCTTTGTTTTGCAGGAAAGTTGTACAAAACTGAAACATAGAAGGTTGTGGAATTTAAGTGAATATTCGACCTATGAAGCCATCGACAGCCCGTAGTCTCATTGATGGAATGTAGGTGGTGATCGTCGATTAGAGGTTCAAGCATCTGAAAGCAACTCGGGGAATTCTGACCAAGTGTGGGGATATGGTCCGTCGACTGATTGACGAACCGTCCTGGCAAATCGTTGATGTGATCAGAGAATGTTCCAGTACCCGGTATTGAAGAAAAGCTACGTATGGAATGATGAGAGCATCGACGGACCGTTCTGTTGGTCCGTTGATTGGACCAGAAAAGATGCAAAGGACAGGCTTTGAAAATATTCTAAGTAAGGACTGACGGAGACAGTCGACGGTCCGTCGTTGGAACGACGGACCGTCTGTAGGTTCGTCGGTTGAAGCCGCATTTTGACAAAATTTTCCTTATTTTGAATTCTTTTTAATTTAGGACTCTTTTTATTATAAATAGGATTAAAAACCTTGTTTTGGGGGTTGGATTCTTTTACCAATTTCATACTTTTGTTCTTGGAGATTTGTTTTGCTATTAATTCAAATTTCCGGATTTGGTGTTTACGATAATTGTGTGATTTCAAGTTGAATTTCTGGATTTTCTTCAAATTTTCAAAGTAAGTTCATGATTTTTTATTCATCAATAATGAATTGTGTTCTTCTAAGCATGGGTAACTAAATCCACAAATAGGGTTGTGGGAACCATGGGTGATAACAAAATAACCCTATCTAAATAACAATTCTCAACTAGGTTATTGCATGCATCAATAATTCTTTCCTCTAGAAATTCTTTTTAATGAGTGCACGCGTTAGAACTCGCCTTGTTTCTACTTGTCGGACCAAGGGGGTAGTTAATAGGAAAAGAATTATCGATATAGATATAGTGGATACGATCTAATAGGCTAGATTTGATTGGTATGAAGTAATAACTAAGCCAAACGTTGAATATGATGCTTAATATGAAGTAAAGGTAAGGGTTAGTAACTTAGACACACGTAGCTGGACCAAGGTATGGGGTGAAATTCTCTAAATGCCAGATCAAGGATTTAAAGATACATAACTTATCACTATGCATGGAAAACACTAGAAAAGAGTTGTTATAGCTAGGATTATGGCGTTATGAACCTATGGGAACACTTACACCCTAGTTTCTCTTCCGACTTGATAAACTCAAATAGTTTACTTTTGCTACTTGCTTAATTTTACAACATTGCAATGCTTTTGTTTTACAAAACCGCCCCTTTAATTAGTAGTTTTCGCAAAGGACTTGACTAAATAGATGTAATCGTACATTAAAGTTATTTATAAATCATTTTGCTTGAGGGATCGACCCCAACCTAATAGTTAGGTTCTTTACTTGATATGATCGCTTGTACTTCTTTAGAGAAGTGTAATTTGAGTGTATCAACAATACACCACAAAGCCTTCATTACCCTCTGGCAAGGTTAACACCGGAGCGGAGGTAAGCTTATGCTTAACCTCTTGAAACCCTTTTTCACAAGCTTATGACCACTCAAACTGTCATACCCGGATTCTAGAATTCGAATGCAACCGGCATCATCAACCTCTCAGAAGTTGCAGATAAGCCTCTTCTTAGCTTTCATCACAATCATATAGTTAAATTTGCGGAAAATTTATAAATTTTAGAACATAATGAAGTATACATAGACTTCATATAATTACTATGTAGAGTGATATTCTAATAAGATCAAACTAAACAACCATCTACAATCGATTAAACAATTCAAATGAAAGAATTAATATATCGTAATAGTTTGCCAAATGGCCTTAATACAAAGCTTTAAATAAAATGTCTGAAATGAAACGCTAGGGAAAATATCCACTAGATATGTACAATGTACTAAGCTGGAATAATAAATGTAGCATCCTCAAACTCAAGAAGACCTACCAAAGTCTAGAGATTGCTAATCCAAAGCACTTCAATGAGTCTTCAATATTCTCTGTGACATGCGCCTATAAAAATAGTAATAGTATAGGGTTAGTACACACTTGTACTAATCATGGGTATATGCACATATACACGTAAGGACTATGCATGATCAAGGGAATCTCTTCCTATAACAACATGCCATGTCTTGAAAGTGAAGTCACTAGACTTTCTTAATTCGTTGTTTGTGAATCATGGTATGAATATGAAATATTTTAATGCATTCAAATCACACAACTTATTTTATATATGAACATAAGACCTTAGAATCATGTACATAATTTTAGAACAACTCGAACGAAAAATTATAAATTTGCTCCGTCTAGGCCGAGAGTTATGTCTTCTAGACTTGGTTTATTTTTCAATCTTTTCTTCTTTCTGATGTCTAGTTCAAAGATCTCCGTTGATCCTATGTTTTACTTACAAGTTCAATGGTTCATTATAGTCCCATACCTACAATGAATCAAATAAGTAATCCAAGATATTAAGGAAATGATTTAACTACAATTTGGACATGAAATCTTCATATGCCAATCTTTATTGGCTATGCCTATTATTTGATCACTTACATGATTTGAAGAAAAGATTATTTACTATGCCCATTATTTGATCATTTTCATGATATAAACATAATGGGGCATTGCTTAGCTATTACGTTTTGCTCCCTTTATTGGCATAATATTAGAAGTCATTACAAGCCAATCTTTATTGGCTATGTCCATAACTTGTTAAAACTTCATTCTTATCAAAACTGATGATTGATATTCTTGAGCTCTTGCTTTCTTAGTTCACTTTGAACTTACATTTATTATTATTTCTTTCTTATTTTCTTAAAGATATCTTTATCATTAAGATCATGTGAGCTAACATGAAATCCTGTGTCTGCCCCACACCGAAAAAGGGTGGTTCACCGATCAAAATGAACCTAGATCATGTGAGTTGACATAAAATCCAGTTTCTGCCCCACACCAAAAAGGGGTGGTTCACCGGCTAAAGTGAAACAAAGTCCAGTGTCTTCCCTACACCGAAAAGAGATGGTTCACGGCTAAAGTGAAACCGAATACTTTCTTGAGCATTTAACCGACATAGATCATGTGAGGTAAACATGAAATCCAGTCTTTGCCCCACACTGAAAAGGGGTGGTTTCACCAGCCAAAGTGAAACTGCATACTACCTAGCTCTCTTAGGTGGAATCCACTGGCTAGTTCCTATGCTGGCAACATAGTTCAAAAACTAAGAGATTTTCGGAGACTCTTATCCACTTTGGTGGAGCCTCATCTCAAGAGGATTACATGTTCTTGCACAAACGCATTTCTAGTCTATTGATGCTTTGCTCAATTCCTTTTTTTTTTATAACATTTAGAGTTGACTCAAACATTATGGAAGCTTGCTTCTAGTTATGAGGTTTACTTAACTCTATGGATGACTTGTCATCCCTTTCTTTACTTGATGAAATGTGAATTTAATCTTACATTATCATCTTGGTGTTAATGAGACTTGTCTCACTATTACTATCACCCTCTTATGTGAGTATCTTTAACATTATAATTTAGGTGCAAGGGAGACTTGTCTCAATTCCTTTAAAACCTCATTCTGGTCAATTTCATAGCTCATAAGCTTTTAGATATGTCATTACTCACCTTATCTTGATCAATGTCATTTTTTAGACTTATACCATTCTCTATGAAAGTTATAAACTTATTCAATGTACTACTATATTCATAGGTCATTTGGATAGGGTATGTTGGGACCGGTCCCAATGATTGGCATTGTAAGACCCCAAAAATGACTTAGGTTAACTAGAGACTAACATGTTACTATTGATGGTCTAAGGTCCTAAATATTTCTATATATGGAATAGAATCAGTAGCTAAAGTATTAGGTGCATTGGAAGTCAAACGTCAAGGGACGACCAAGACATTTGATGACTAAGTCACCTATGTGCCTCGTATGTGGTTCTATATACTTATGAGTGATTCATGAGGCTTAAGGTTTTTAAATGAGTTATTATAGCATTTATATGCAGTGTTGTCTAGTTTCGTGGAGTTTGGAGGTCAAATGACCAAGAACGTCCATGACGTTTGAAAGATATGCCTTGAAGTGACCTTGTGTGTCTAGGCGTATTTCATCATGTTTTACGTGTTCATTTTGAATAAAACTCATGTGAGAGGTTTTAAACTCATATACTATAATATTTGTGTTGGAAACATCTGGAAAATAATCCCCAAGGACCATCCAAAGGTCCTTGAGGAAGGACCCAAAACTGTTGGCAAGGCTGTCCCAGGCAGACCCCAAACGGCGGAGTTGTCGACAGCTCGTAGGCTTGTTGAAGCCCCGTCAATGGGTGTCGTCGATGGGGACTTTACCGGGGGGAAGTAAGAGATACTTGTCAAGTCTCTGAACCTACCGACGGTTTCCAAGCATGGCCCCTCAGTGGGATGACATCCCGTCGATGGGGTTGTTAGTGAGGGCTGTTTTTCTGCGCAGGTTGCTGCCGAGTTAGGGGTGAAAATGTAAATTCACCCCACTTCTAAATGGATGTATTGGAGGTTTATTAAGGTTATATTGGGTAGTTTAAACAAGTATATAAGTGTTTAACACTTAGAATATTTCATTCTTCCAAATCAAAAACCCTAAAATCCCTTAAGAAATCACAAAGTCTCCATTGAAGTCCAAATTGAAGAAACAGTTTGGTGTGGAGTTTTGAGTGGAAATTCTTCATAAAAGTGAAGAATTATCATCCTTGAGGTATGAATTTTGATCCTTGAAACTTGTTTCATCAAAGAGCCCAACTCTCAAGATGTTTTCTAAAGTTGAATTGTCCAATTTCATGATTCTACCATGGGTTCTTGCATAAATGATTACTAAACATTTAATTATAATCTAATCAAGATTGTATTGATGATTCCAATATAAATTACCTATGAACCATGAATTGGATGAACCCTATATTTTGACTATGTTTTGGGTTACTTGATAATGATCTAATGTTGATGAATTCTTACGTAGTTTCTTATGGGCTTTCTAATGATGTAATAATTGTAGTAAATTGATATCTAGGTTGTGTTAGATTGATGAAATTACATTTAATTAACCTATTTTATTGATTATTGTAGTTTTTATGTTGAATTGTTGGCTATGGCCTTGGGTAAGGGTCTTGTGTTATCGAATTGAGTAATTTATCATTGAATTGAAGTGTTGATCATGGAGTGTAGGTATGATTCCCCATTTCCTTTATATTGATGTTATTTATACTTCAATTATGTTATGATTGGTTTGGTCCACCTTTGGTGGCGGTTCTATGTGAATTGATGTGGCCTTGTCGGCGTTACTTTTTAGAATATTGATGATCATGGATTTGTCGGCACTACTTAAACTTATATGGCTATTTGTGTACTTGATTTGATGATGTGTGATCATATCTACCTATATGTGAAAATATGTGTGAGATTATTGATACTATTTAGTTAATCATGTTATGCTATGGCTATGTGTTAAGTGTGTAGTCTTAGAGTTGATACATGGTTGATCCTAAATTGGCTAGATGAGTCTAAAATGGTTAGGTTGATAATGTTAAGGTAATGAATAGGTTGACTAAATAAGTTTAAGGATCATTCCTAAGAGTCTAAAGGAAGATAGGCTATATGTATTAGATTGAAGTATGTTGTGCCTTGTTTTGGTAGCCTTGGGTCCTTTACTTGATGCTTATGTGAATATGTGATGTCTTGACTTAGGAAACTAAAGGGTCTTAGTCTTGAATAAATTAATATAGGTGAGACCTTGCATGATGATACGAAGGTCATTTATGTGGAACCTTGAACCAAGTGGTAAGGTTATAAATCGTGAACTAGTTAGCCGTAATGGAATCCTTAATGTAATGAGTGATGGATTAAGGTTGATTGGATGGAACGACATCATATCATACCTTAGGAAAGTGGCGATGAGCTTCTTGTCGACAGAGTGAGATATACCCTAGTGGACCTTCCTTTGGTTGGTTGAATGTAATTGTGTCCTGAACTAGATATGGGACCCATTTATATGAAACTTAATGAGAATTTATCTATAAGAACTAAGGCTAGCACCGAGTGAGTACGGTAAGGGAAAGTAGTTCTAGTTAAGTTTGAGACTAGAATACAAAGAATCCCTTCATATTCCTTAACCATGTGCCTACATGGGATGTGTCCAAGTTCTACCATTGGCAAGTAGAACAACCTCATCGGAGTAGGATAGAACTCCGGATTCCATGTCTTGCTATCATGGTCTATATCAGTTATTGCCTATTCTCATCATGTGGAATACCTATTAGCATTAGAGAAGTTTATGAGGTTTAGGTGGTGGTATGGGACACAATCTAGACATTGCACAATACACTTTGAAGGTGTTACTTAGAGTTCCTAGGTCTTGTCCAAGACCATTATTTGAATGTCTTTTATGTGATGTATGAGTTTTAATGAACTAATGACTTATGTTAAGGAATATGTAAATGAATAAGTACCTAATCTAAAGTGACTTAAGCATTCCATAGCTAAAGTGTGAAGAGAGCATAAAGGATGATCTCTTCATGTCTTATCTTTGGAAGTTTTAAGGATGACTCTAGTTAGGGAAGTTGGTTGATTTTGAAGACTATATTATATTTTATGAAAGTTTTTAATTTCGCACTACTTTTCACTATGTTTATGTGATGAATGATATGAAAGACTTTTATAAGACCTCTGAGAGGTCGAGTATGCCGATTACAATCTGAGATTGTACCCTAACTTCTAGGATGTTGTCTTGGGATGTGACATGCATATCCTTGGTTATGAATTCATTGAGTTACATTGGTCATGCTGAATTTGGTATAACTTTAGTCATTATCCGATTTTATATCATATTTTGGAAATAACATTGTAAGCCAATTTATTGGCATAAACTAAACTTTCACGTATTATGGTAAGCTAAAATATTGTTAGCCAATTTATTGGCATAAGCCAAACTTTCACTAAACAATGGTCATGAGAATATCATTAGCCAAGTCAATTAACTTCAAGTATATACTATAGTAATCTCATTATGTTAAGCAGCCAACTTTTTCCATTTGATTAGCTTATAGAACAATTTAGTGTTTAGTTTGGCTAAGCTAATAAGTTAATATGGCATTGAAGGTTCATTAACTAGCTTTGATTCTCATTCTTACTTCTTATTGGAAACATTATATTCCAAACACTTACAAACATATCTACTGTAAAACACAAATAGAATTTCAAAATCTTCATCCTTATCAATAATAAATTGAATTTCACAAACAACTTATAACAATTTCATCTTCTCAAACACAATTGGGAATGTATTATATGGATCTAACCTATGGGTCTAATTTGACATTATTAAATCATAGAAACCTACACATAATGATCATTTAGCTATACATACCAACAACATGTTCGAGATTACGTCTACATACTATTGGGATCGAAAACAAGGATAACTAAGGAGATGGACGTTCAACAATGTCATTAGGAACAACCCTAGTTTCGATATTCTTGAATTCATAAAGTATTTGAAAAAATTCTCTTGGGGAAAGTAAACCAAGAGAGAAAACCTATACCTTATGTAGAATTGAATCTACGAAGATCACCTTGCAGGAAAACCTTGAAGAATACCTTGAAATCCCCTAAGAGAACTTTTGTGTTTCTCCCGATTGCTCACTGTTTTGAGTCGTGAGTTTCTAGTGTTTAATCGTGAGTCTAAGTCTTAGGAACTGACATTGAATAATTCATCTTAGGCTAATCAACTTAAATAAATAAATAAATTAGCTAATTACCAAAACGCCCCTCCTAAATTGACTAAAAATAGGAGAGCATTTGACTTAGTCAAATCTGAAATTTTCCTAAGTGTCTCGGCCTAGATTGTGAATTTTTAATAATTAATTAAGTTGTTAATTTAATTAATTAAGGGACCTAGGGT
Source organism: Solanum pennellii (assembly GCF_001406875.1). Classification (NCBI taxonomy): domain Eukaryota; kingdom Viridiplantae; phylum Streptophyta; class Magnoliopsida; order Solanales; family Solanaceae; genus Solanum; species Solanum pennellii. Next base: position 11,687,718 of record NC_028638.1, on the reverse strand, counting down.
AATTATTAAAGTAACCCTAAGTCATTAGGACTATAACTAACCCTTTTGGACCATCATAGGTTAGGTACTAGGATGTTTCTTTAGTTAGTTAATCGGTTAGTGCCACCCGGTTAGGTCTTAGGTTGTCGGGTGCACTAGTTAGTTTATTTTTGCTTGTCCTAGGTTAGTTAGATAGATACGTTAGTTAGTTAAAGTCTAGAGTTTGTTAGGGAGTTAGGCCCCACATTGAGGGACCCGCTCGCGCGCCTGCCCCTAACCACCCTAACCGAATTCGATTAGTTGGTCGCATGGTCCCCCTTGGTCGGTTTCACATGTGTTGTTGTCCTGTTTCCGAACTAACTATTTTGGAAGGTTCATTTGGAATGTTTACTTATTGTACCAAGGATCCTCACTATGTCCTTGGGCATTGCTTAATCTACATGATCATTTTAAGTGGTCATGTGCTACGGTACCTAGGCTTGACACTTGGGTGCCTCGTACATAATGTGTTAAGTTGAGAATCAATGTTTTTAGCATAAGGTCTTCATTGCAGGTACAATTCTTAAACAAGCTTGGATTATATTTTAAATACTTGTGTATACATAGAAAATTGGCTAACACCCTTAAGCCAATATTCTCCAACATACCCAATATTACTAAACATTGGGCATTGGGAGGCCTAGGTACCCCAATACATATCCCTAAAATCTAATAGACTCTTCACTAGGCATGTATATTTTCTGGAATGTTACATTATCCCCCCCCCCTTTAGGAACATTCATCCTCGAATGACACTACACATCATTTTGAATCAAGGAGGGTATTTCAAAAAACACATCAACATACTTGAAACTTTACTCTTCGTGAATATCTGATTCACAAGTTACTCTGGATGATGCACATCACTCAAAGCTTATCTGAAGCTTCATATCTGAGATTGAGGAACTTCCTTCTCAATCTTAGTTTAACTCAATGCACATCAGAACTCATGTAACACAAAAATTATGTCAACGCTATACAAAAACAGCAACATGAATGCAAGCATGAACTCATATTAACTCATATAGTGCAAGTATAAAACACACAATTATGGACTTAAAACACCAAAACCGACTAATGCACTAAAATTTGGAGTTTCATAAACATAATAGGACATAGGAAAAGTATATCTAACCTCAAGAACTGAACAAGTGAGGGTAACAGGATCTCATATCGGCCTCGGCCTCCCATGTTGCTCCCTCAACAAGGTGGTTCCTCCATACCACCTTTACGGTGGCAACCTCGTTGTTCCTCAGCCACTTCACTTGGCGATCTAAAATTTCAACTGGGACCTCTTCATAAGAAAGGTTCTCATCGACTCCTAACCCCTCAATAGGCAGAATGGATGCTAGATCGCCTAGACACTTTTTAAGCATCAAAATATGAAACACTTGATGAATGTCACACCCTTTTTTTTCTCTCAATATTTTTTATTTTTATTGTTTGAAAGAAAAAGAGTTTTTCCAATTAAAGTGACGTTTTGAAAAGGGATAATTATTATTTAGAGTCGCCACTTGGAATTGAGTTTTGGTGTTCCAAGTTACCTTATTTAAATCCCTAATAAAAAGGAAATTTGACTCTATTTTTATTGGTCTGCGAACTAGAAATCAGGGTAAGGAATTCTGTTGACCGAGGGGAAGGTGTTAGGCACCCCTCGAGTCCCGTGGTTCTAGCACGATCGCTTCATTGACTTTGATATGACTAGACTTAATTTTGAATATTATATTATTTAAATTAATAATAAAAATACATTTTTTTTACTTAATTCTCTCATTTATTTTAAACCTTTTAAAAATCATCTTATTTATTTTAAATCTATTGAAAATTATTTTATTATTTTCGATTTGTGTCCATTAAAAATTTGAAACACTCATATTTATTTATTTATCATTTATTATTTATTTTATTATTATTATTATTATTATTATTATTTATTTATTACATTTTGTATATATATAGTTAGGAATTAGAATTTGTGTAGGAAAAAGATTTTTAGAGTTCAAGTTAATTTAGAATTGTATTTTTTTTTTTAAAAAATAGATCTAAAATAAGAGGTAAATTTTATGAAATTTATAATTAATTCTAACAAAAAAAAATCTAAAGAGATTAAGACAATTTCTCTTAAAAAAAAAGTTTTTTTCTTTTATTTTAATTTTTTTTCTTTCATTTTTCCTTTTGTACGTTTTTAGTTACCCTTTTTATTTTTATTTTATTTTATTTTTTTAACAACAATCTGTTTTTTTTTATTATTTCTATTTTTTTAATTAGATCTTTTTTTTAATAATTGTTCTACTATCTTTTAGAAAGTTTATTTAAAATATTTTTTGTTACGTTCTTTTTTTTTTACCTTTTCTTTAATAATTATATATATTTTTATAATAATTTTTTATTCCACTTTTATCTTCTCATTTTTTTCGATTCTTCATTTTTTCACGTTTTTCTTTTTTTTTTTAACTTTTTTTGTAAATTTTCTGTTTCTGTTTTTTTTTAAAAATTCTGTTATTTTTTTTTCTTTCATTTTTTTTATGCTTACTTTTTTATTAATCTTTCCAATAATTTGTCTATGTTTTTTTACCATAATTCTGTAAATAATATTATATATCCTTCTAATTATATTTCATAATGATACGAGTTAGTGATGATCATCTTACGTTTATTCAAGAGGAAAACCATCTTATTTATTGAAATAATATATACAAAAAATAAAACATGTTTTGTATAGCTTTCCAAATTGCAAATCACTTGAGCTTTAATTTGTTTTCTAATCCTATAAACTAACAAATATTATTTTTTTTTAAAAAAATAATTCTTAATCGAAAACTAGGCTCCACGAAACATAAGCTATTAAATATCATAAAATAAATTTTGATATAAATTGCATCTAAAAAAATAACAGTCACTAATAATAATGCAAAAAAAATGTATGATACATCTTTTATTTTATATTTTTTTTGTAAGCAAGAAACATTTTCTTTTTGTTCCATTTTTCAGATCGAGAGAAAAAAATTATAACATGCATCACGGATTGATATTATATAATAATAACATACGATTCAAAGAACTTAATATTATTAGATTCAAATTTCCATACAACATTACATTTAAATAATGCGAGAATTTAGAGTTACCTCGCTGCGAGAATGGATATCACGGAAAATAACTTCTATGATTACTGATTTGAGCCACGAATTTAGAACCACGACAAAAAACTCTAACTCTTCCTAATTAACAAATGAATAACTCTTTTTCTTCTTTTTGTGTTTGCTCTATATCTCTTTATGTCTCAATCTGCCTCTGTGCGTTCTCTCTCTCTGTATCTTCTTTTTTCAACTAAACGTGGGGTTATATAATATTTTTTGGGTGAGAATCTGGTGCTAATTTTAAGAAACGTAGTGTAGTTGGATTAGGATTAAATTTAAAAATTAGTTGAGAAAATTGGGGTTGAGATAATAATAAAAAATAAATAAATTATAATAATAGCAAATTAACAATATAAAAATAAATAAAAAATGTGTGGAGTTTATAAAAAAAAGTCCAAAGGAAAAGAAATAAAAAATAAATAAATGGGATGAGATTTTTTAGGAAAATAAGTTAGGAAGCTGGGAATAATTAGGATAAAGTAAAACAAATTTGAAATCTTTAGGACTCCTCTTTCCTTTTCTTTTTCTATACTTTTTCATAATATTTTCTATATTATTATTATTATTAGACAAGATAATTAACAAATAACTTGAATTCCCAACTTCTATTAATCAATTTTTTTATTAAACTATAATTGATCTTATAATTTTTATTAATTTATAATTTATTATTATTATTTTATTTTATTTTAAATATAACCCTTTTTAAATTTGTGTAAAATATATTATGTTTTGGTAAAAAATTAGGTGTTCACAGTATGCCCCTCTTTGCTTGAAAACATAAAGAGTTTTCATGCAAAGACGTCAACAACGTGACTAATTTTTTACTGAAATATTTATGGCAAAAATATGAAAAATTTATAATAGAGAAGAGGTTTGACTGTGTCCTAACTTTTTAAAACTACCTATCCTAAGTTGATGATAAGGAGTCAAGCGTAGTTCCAATGAGTTAGGTAGTCGAGTGAGGTTTTGTCGAGATTCCGGTTCGTAGCTCCAGCTATTACATAAAAAAACAAAATGCAGAAGAAAATATATGAAATCCTATCTACTCTGATAGTGCTAAGTCTTCATTTTGAATACTCAGATATCGCTTCACCCTCTTTGGTAGGTTCATCGATTCCGAACTTTGCTCTGGACATCTGAGTTTAAGACTTGAAACTTCATGACTTGACTTCAGCTACTGGCGTTCTTCCGCATGATATTCTTGAAAACTTATTTTCTTGAAAGGATAAATTCTTTTATTTTTGAACTGCAAATTTGTGTACTATGTAGAAACCTGCACACAAAACAAAATTTTCTGCCTAGTTTGCACTAGGAAATTTTTTGAGTTGTTGATGAAAGCTATAAAAGTCAATACTAATAATAAAAATAATGTTTTTATAGCCTATTACAAAATGTAAAAATAATAAATAAGACAAAAGGGAGTTTTATACCAAAATTGCAATCAGGGGTTATTGTGCCCTGTGAAGACATGAAAAATAAAATAGGGGTTATTGTGCCCTATATGCAACCCATGGTTATTGTGCCCTCGGAAGACATGAAAAATAAAATAGGGGTTATTGTGCCCTATATGCAACCTATGGTTATTGTGCCCTCCGAAGACATGAAAAATAAAATAGGGATTATTGTGCCCTATATGGGACCAGGGGTTATTGTGCCCTATGAAGACATAAAAAAAAATGATAGGGGTTATTGTGCCCTATATGCAATCCAGGGGTTATTGTGCCCTGTGAAGACATGAAAAAT
>NC_028638.1:11657021-11682344 GCF_001406875.1 Solanum pennellii | reverse complement strand
TATATATATATATATATATATATATATATATATATATATATATATACACACACATATTTCTTCTTTTCACTTATATTATTTTCATTATTAATATTATTATTCATCGTTATTTTATTTTATTTTTATTTGTATATTGAACAAACTAAAAATAAAATAAAATTCCCCAGATCCAATTAAAAAATCATTGTTATTGTTATTAGTATTTTATTGTGCATATTATATGAAAAGTAAGGATTGAAGAACTTACCATCGCGGTGTTTGTCTCTCGCAAACTAATTACATGATTCTGCCTTATACGTGTTTTAAGTCAAAGAAATGTATTGTTAATTTTCTACATGGTGGTTGGTTCGTGACTTTGAGTATCTTGTAAAGCTTGACTTCTGGATCCGCCCCGCTTGGAAGATTCATCCCATTGATGATTGTGCGAATATCTTGTAGATGTATTAAAAACAGTCCTTATCTTTCCTTGAAACACTTTTCATTGACATTCTAACTCATTACCATTTTGTGCATGTTGTGTGGTTCATTCGTTCCCAAGCAACTCTTTTGCTTTATCTATTTTCACACGGTATCGATTTATGATATTTATTTTCTAGATAGGTTCACAGCCCTAGCCAATATGGTGCATGTCCCCAACATTCAACTGGAAATACCGTAGTCAATTTTGCGGATTTAATTTTATTTTCTCACTTGACACAAGTTGATGCTAAGAAAGAAAAATAAAAACTCAAAGAAACACAAGCACAAATGACACTAATGAAAGGGTTATGAAGGAAAATTTGTGTCTTTAGAAGTAGTAGATAAATAAGAAAATGTTTAAATGAGTGAAAGAATCTTATCTGAAAGTACGTGACAACTTTGAAACATGACATGCAATTGGACCGAACGTTTGATCTTTTTCGAGTTGTCTGAATCTCAGGAAACAAAGTTGCACCTTTCAGTCTAACCTTGACTTTTATCATGATTGTGCTCATGTCAAGAAAAAAGGTCATCATTCGATCAGCAGCGCCTTTCATGATTTTTCACCAATAAGACATTCTTATCTTTTTCACTCAATTAACAATCGTCTTATAGTGCCCGTAAGGGTTTTCACTCACAACACTCTCTTCTTCATTTTCTCCCATAGTTCGCCTACATAATGTCTCAACGAGAACTGAAGAACATGATTATCTTTTTATTGAGTGATTAGACCGAACCCTACTGAAGGGTTGCCTACGTATCTTTTTAGGAATCAGGTCAAACGTAGTTCAATGAACTTTTCGTGTTTTTTTTTTGTTTTTTCATTTTTTTTTTAATTTTTTTAAAATTTTTTTTTAAAAAAGCACCAGTCCAGTGGTGTTTGAGATAAAAGAGGATACATTTTTATCTTCTCATCATAAAAATGACAAGGAGTGCTAAATGTAGTATCTCTTGATCGAATCTGCATTGACAATCGTGTCAATTGCCTTTCCCTCCTTATCCGCCAATTGCAAAGATCCTTTGGATAACACTTGCTTAATAACATAAGGGCCGTGAAAATTTGGAGCAAACTTTCCCTTGGCCTCGTCTTGGTGGGGAAGGATGCGTTTCACAACAAGTTGATCCACTTCAAAATTTCTTGGGCGTACTTTCTTATTATATGCCCGAGCCATCTTCTGCTGATATAATTGACCAAAACAAATTGATGTCAATCGTTTTTCTTCTATCAGTGCGTAATTGTTCTAACCTCGATTTAAACCTTTTTGTATCCTCGATTTCTGCTTCAACAATGGTTAGAAGAGAAGGGATTTTAACTTCTGCGGGTATGACAGTCTCAGTTCCATAAACCAATAAGTATGGAGTTGCACCGACTGACGTACGAACAGTCGTGCGATATCCCATGAGAGCGAAGGGTAATTTCTCATGCCACTGTCTAGATCCTTGCACCATTTTCCTAAGAATCTTCTTGATGTTTTTATTTGCAGCTTCAACAGCCCCATTTGCTTTGGGACAATAAGGGGTTAAATGACGATGATTAATTTTAAATTGCTCACGAACTTCCTTCATCAAGTGGCTGTTGAGATTCATTTGCATTGTCTTTAATAATGATTTTTGGTATGCCAAAACGACATATGATGTTGGAATGAACGAAGTCCACCACCACTTTCTTGGTAACTGATTTGAACGTGACAGCTTCTACCCATTTGGTAAAGTAATCGATGGCAACTAAAATAAACCGATGACCGTTAGATGCTTTCGGCTCTATTGGCCCAATAACGTTTATTCCCCCTGTAACAAAAGGCCACGGAGCAGACATAGGATGCTACTCTAAAGGGGGTGAGTGAATCAAGTCGCTATGAATTTGGTACTGATGGCACTTGCGAACAAATTGGAAGCAATCTCGCTCCATGGTCATCCAATAGTATCCTGCTCGAATTATCTTTTTTGCTAGAACGTAACCATTCATGTGTGGGCCACATACCCCTGAGTGTACCTCATTCATAATTGTTTCCGCCTCTTGATTATTCACACATCGTAATAAATTCAAATCCGAAGTTTTTTTATATAAGATATCGCCACTTAAGAGGAACCCATTGGCGAGTTGCCTAATAGTTCTTTTTTTATCTCTATCAGCATGCAGTGGATATTCTCTAGCTTTTATAAAGTGTTTGATGTCGTGATACCAAGGCTCACCATCTGCCTTTGCCGCAATTATATTGCAATAACCATGTTGATCCCTAACTTGGATTATCAATGGGTCAATGTAGGTATTACCTGGGTATGGAAGCATCGATGCTAGGGTGGCCAAAACATTAGCTCACTCATTGTGAAACCTGGGAACATAACTAAATTCAATGGACTTGTACTTTTTGATGAGATTTTCTAAACATTGTTTGTACGGTATGAGCTTAATGACTCGAGTTTCCCATTCACCTCCAGCTTGTCGAATGAGCAAGTCGGAATCTCCCAAGACTAAGAGCTCATGTACATATAAATTTATTGTCATATTCAAACCCATGATGCAAGCTTCGTATTCTGTTGTGTTGTTGGTAGAAAAGAATCGAAGTCGTGCTGTGGCAGGATAATGACAACCGTTTGGTGATATAAGAACTGCTTTCAATTCCCACTCCGTTTTTGTTGACAGCCCCATCAAAATATAATTTCCATACGGGGTCATTATCAGGGATTTCTTCCTCGATAGAGTTGATCTCTTCATCAGGGAAGTATGTCTTTAAGGGTTCGTATTCATCATCAATCGGATTCTCTGCCAGATGATCGGCCAACGCTTGTGTTTTCATGGTTGAGCGAGTAACATACACAAAATCAAATTCGGTAAGCAAAATATGCCATTTTGCCAACCTACCCATCGGCATGGCTTTTTGAAAAATATATTTCAGAGGATCCATTCGACATATGAGGTAAGTGGTGTAGGACAAAAAATAGTGCTTCAATTTTTGGGCGACCCAAGTTAAAGCACAACATATTTTTTCTAATAGAGTGTACTTTGCCTCGTAGGATGTGAACTTTTTGCTCAAGTAATAGATAGGTTGTTCCTTTTTCCCCGTGACGTCATATTGTCGTAGAACACAACCAAAGAAATTATCCGTCACCGAGAGGTATAAAAGCAAAGGCCTGCCGGGCTCTAGGGGGACCAGTACAGGAGGATTTGCTAAATATTCCTTAATTTTGTCGAAAGCCTTTTGACACTCACTTGTACATTTAATAGCAGCATCCTTTTTCAATAACTTGAATATCGGCTCGCATGCAGTAGTGAGTTGAGAGATGAATCGATTGATATAGTTTAACCTTCCCAGAAAACTCATGACTTCAATTCTGGTTTTTGGAGGTGGCAATTCTCGAATGGACTTTACCTTGGAGGGGTCTAATTCAATGCCTCTTCGGCTAACTATAAAACCCAAAAGCTTTCCAGATGGAACTCCAAATGCACATTTAGCCGGATTATGCTTGAGATTGTACTTTCTCAACCTTTTGAAAAAAAAATTTAGATCACACACATGGTCAATTTGCGTTATAGACTTAATGATGACATCATCGACATATACCTCAACTTCTTTATGCATCATGTCATGGAATATGGTAGTCATAGCTCTCATGTAGGTTGCCCCTGCATTTTTTAGACCAAATGGCATGACCCTATAACAATATGTACCCCACGGGGTAGTGAAAGCAGTTTTTTCTGCGTCTTTTTCATCCATGAGAATTTGGTGATATCCGGCATAGCAGTCCACGAAAGATTGAATCTCGTGTTTAGCACAATTGTCAACCAAGATATGAATGTTTGGTAGTGGAAAATTGTCTTTTGGACTTGCTTTGTTTAAATCTCGATAATCAACACAAACTTTGATCTTTCCATCCTTTTTTGGTACTGGCACAACATTAGCCAACCAAGTAGTGTATTGGACGACCCTGATCACTTTTGCACTCAGTTGCTTCATGATTTCCTCTTTAATTTTATCGCTCATATCTGTCTTAAATTTTCTCTGCTTTTGCTTGACAGGTGGAAAATCGAGATGTATGGGAAGTTTGTGAACTAACAAATCAGAACTTAACCCCGGCATGTCATCGTATGACCAAGCGAAGACATCTTTGTATTCAATTAAAACTTGAATTATGTCGTCTCGAATATTTCAATCGACATGAATACTTATCTTTATTTATTTCACTTCTTCGAGAGTTCCCAAATTAAACACCTATGTTTCACTTAAATTAGGTTTAGGCTTATTTTCAAATTGATCCAAACCCCTTTTTATTTCTTCATCAGCTTCATCTTCATCATATTCCTTAGACTTAGGATTCATTGTTATGAGATTTGACAACTTTTTAGGATCTAACTGTAAACTCCACATGCATGTCATATTATTAAAGTTAACGTAACTGAAAATGAAAATAAGATGGCAAATATTAGAAAGAGTAGGAACAAAGAAGATGACTAGAACTTCATTGCATTTGAACGGGAAAGGATAGAAGGGTTAACAATAAAGAGAAAAAACTAGAATGATTGAATTACAACCCTGAGAATAATCCAAGAAAATAAAATAAAAAAAAACAGCAAAACAAAACTACCATGATTCCTTTTTTGTAGAGAAAAGAGTGGCTTTCCAGTTATTGAGTTGGACATTCGGGCCGATAAACTGCACATCCATATGACTAGTGCCCTCACCCCTCTGAGTCATGTTTACCTCATAAAACATTTCCTTGATACCTTGACACATTTCATCCACACCATTTTGGATTGGTAAGTCCGGACACGGTTCACCTCGAGATTTAATGAAAGATTGAGCAATATGCGGGATCGGCTTCGACAGATTCCAAGCATTTCTTTTACAATCTTTTGCCCATTTTCTATCAAATCTAGTTGGATTGGAACCCAAACCGAATGTATCTTGATTACCCATTGGACTGATAGGATTCACAATTCCTTGCAACGACAAACCTAACTCTTTTTCTGAGTTCATAGACGTTTTGTACCATTTGAGCCACCACCATGACTGAAGTAGAGGACAGACAAAGTTGGAGGATAGGCTTTCCTTCTAAGAACTGATTAACCGTTATTTTCTCCAAAGCCTGATAGTTGAGGGATTCACAACCTCTTTTAGCCTCAATGCATGGTATTGAAGGATCTCGGGTGATTGGGAGATCATCTTCACCATGGACAATGATTTCTTGTTTGTCATGTTCAAACTTGACCACTTGGTGTAGAGTAGACGGCACAACTCTAGCCATGTGGATCCATGGCCTACCCAAAAGCAGATTGTAAGACGTGTCCATGTCTATAACTTGGAAAGTGATTCCAAACTCCGCTGGTCCAATTGTAACAATTAAGTATATTTCACCAAGAGTATCCCATTTCGCACCATCAAATGCTCGTACACAAATATTGTTAGTACGAATCCTATCTGTGCTGATTTTCAAGCTTTGTAGAGTGGAAAGAGGGCATATGTCTACACCCGATCCTCCATCGACCATGACTCTCTTCACATAGTGTTCTTCACATTTCACGGTTAAATGTAGAGCCCTATTATATGCAGATCCTTCCAAGGGCAATTCATCATCAGTGGAAGTGATTCTATTTACCTCAAAAATTCGATTGACCATCTTTTCCAAGTGACCTACTGTAATATTTTCTGATATATGTGCCTCATTCAAAATTCTAGTCAACACTTCACGATGTTCTTTAGAATGTATGAGTAATGACGATAAAGAGATTTGAGCAGGCGTTTTCCTCAACTGATCTATAACAGAATAATCTTGAGCTTTCATCTTTTTCAGAAACTCTTCAGCCTCTTCCTCAGTGACTGGTTTTTCGGCAATTGATTTTCTTTGATTTGTTTGTCCCTATTTAATTCTTCCGGAGCATAACATCTTCCGAAATGAGTTAAGCCTCTTATTTCATTTGTTTCTTCGACAATCTCCTTTCCCTTGTGAGTAACGACAACTTTGTTGTAGTTCCACGGAACGGCCTTGGTGTTTGTGATCGGAAGTTGTGCTGCAATTTGTATCACAACTGGCTCTTTCATACTTTCTTGATTTTGATCAAACGTTGAAAATTTACCAGGAATGTAGCATTTTNCTTTCATACTTTCTTGATTTTGATCAAACGTTGAAAATTTACCAGGAATGTAGCATTTTGGTCTATTCAACGGTACGTCTCCTTTTTTATAGATTCAGGGACATACAACACTAGCTTTCTCGAGTTCTCAAAATTCAGACGTGCACCTTTAACAATTATCGGTGCCCTTTGTATGGTTTCTAAAACCATACTAGACTCTTCTTTTGAAACCTTGCTTTCCACTTTTGTTCAACTTGTTTGCTCATAATCTTCAAAAATGTCAATCGTCTCCACAACACGCTCATTATTATGAGCAGGGAGCGGGTTTGAAATCTGTCGCAAAACGATGGTGATATAGGTGCTCCAAAAACCACATTTGTAATAAAATGCTACAACCTTCAAAAAAATCTCCCCCCTCTCTACATTTAGTCAAAGCACGATAAATATCAACCAACATCATCGGCAATATAGTGGATTTTCTTTTCTTTATCATAACAGTGACTATTCCTGACAGATGAATATCAATTTTTTTATCCTTCCTTGGGAAAACCATAGCTCCCAAGAATGCTACGATGAATGCTTCTTGTCTATGTTTTTCCCAAGTAGGGAGGTGTTGTCCATTTTAAAGTTGTTTTCCATAGCTTGAAAATCCTTCATTCTTTCAATATCTTGAGTACAAGAATTCCAAGGAAACCAATACCCATTATCAAAACACTCCTTATGAGGATGGATGATGTGCATCTGTTCTAGAAATTTATCTCTGCTGACACTCCTAGGGGCTATCAGTGTTTTAGTTCGAAGATCCTGGCCTAAACCTGTGAAACCACCCAATTCATCTAATGTAAGCGTCAACTCAAAATCACTAAATCGAAACACATTATTTGTTGAATCCCAAAACGGGATCAAAGCCTCGATCAAACCTCTGTCAGGACTAAATCTCATGATATCTGTAAGGAAACCAAGATGTTTGAATATCTCAGTCCGCCTAAATTCATGCATATCGTTCCACAAATCCATTAGTAATTGTGGGGTTTTATCTGTGATCATAAACTTTGGAGGATCATTGACCATTTCGACTAGTTCATCCCTTGGTCTTTTATCACACCTCATAGATCTCATTATTACCTGATTGAGAAAAAGAAAATCGGGATTTTTAAAATCAAATTTAATTGTGAAATTTTGATAATTCAGAATTATTTATTAGAGTAGTTAAAAAAAATGATTCGGAATGTCTAAAGTGATCATTGATTCAGGTTGTTTTTGAAAAGAATGACCAGATAAAGAGACAACTTTGATCAAAAAAGAGAAAGAAAAATAAAAGAATGCGTATATGTACAATTTAAAAGACATATATACATATATTATTAATATTATTATTTTTATTATTTGTGCATTATTTTAATAAAAGCGAAAATAAAATTGATGCTTAGGTGTGTATGTATATATATGTGTATTAATTTGTTTATTTTGAATCATTGGTTTAAAATGTGTACAAAATAAATATTTATTTCTTTAGTCGATTATCCTAAAGCCGGTCAACATTTTGTTACAGTCTTCAGATGATGCAACAAGTAGAACAAAAATGCACATGATGGTCTCACGAAAAGGTACCTATCCTAGTCAGATTGGGCCCCTATGCCGAATCTCGCTAAGTTACATGCATATGATGCAAATAAATCGGAACCTAGTAAGGATATCATGTCTGAAAGTTTCAATTCTACTAAGATTTAACTTGTGGAGAAAAGATATCTAGACTGGCCGTAAAACGAGCGGACAACTCGAGTAAGGGAGTAGAACGTATTGGTAGCAGCGCTTTACGGCTTTGTGCATGGGTGCTCCCATCCTATACATATTTAATTGAAAGTCCTTCGCCATGGATCAAAGATCCACTGGCTATCTTGACAGAATGGGGGTGCGCAGTCGCAATTCCCATATTATTATTATAGAAGACTCAAAATGGTTTGTGAGAAAAGACAGTTATAATCTAATTCAAATATTATCAAAACATTAAATAAATAAACAACTAGCATATTAAGTTATATAAATACACTATTCAAAAGCGTAAATATATAAATTATAGTCATACATAAATCAATGTTTAAAGCTCGAATTCTATTTAGTGATCCCCAGCGGAGTCGCCATCTGTCACGCCCTTTTTTTTTCTCTCAATATTTTTGATTTTTATTGTTTGAAAGAAAAAGAGTTTTTCCAATTAAAGTGAAGTTTTGAAAAGAGATAATTATTATTTAGAGTAGCCACTTGGAATTGAGTTTTGGTGTTCCAAGTCACCTTATTTAAATCCCTAATCATAAGAAAATTTGACTCTATTTTTATTGGTCTGCGAACTAGAAATCAGGGTAAGAAATTCTGTTGACCGAGGGGAAGGTGTTAGGCACCCCTCAAGTCTCGTTGTTCTAGCACGGTCGCTTCATTGACTTTGATATGACTAGACTTAATTTTGAATATTATATTATTTAACTTAATAATGAAAATATTTTTTATACTTTATTCTCTCATTTATTTTAAACCTTTTAAAAATCGTCTTATTTATTTTTAATCTATTGAAAATTATTTTTTATTTTTTGATTTGTGTCCATTCAAAATTTGAAACATTCACATTTATTTATTTATTATTTATTATTTATTTTATTATTATTTATTTATTACTTTTTGTATATATATATATATATATATATATATATATATATAATGTTATTATGTGTAGAATTATATAGGTGTTTAGTAGTTAGGAATTAGAATTTGTGTAGGAAAAAGATTTTTAGAGTTCACGTTAATTTAGAATTGTATTTTTTTTTTAAAAAAAATTAGATCTAAAATAAGAGGTAAATTTTATGAAATTAAAAATTAATTCAAGCAAAAAAAAAATCTAAAGAGATTAAGACAATTTCTTTTTTAAAAAATGTTTTTTTCTTTTATTTTAATTTTTTTCCTTTCATTTTTCCTTTTGTACGTTTTAAGTTACCCTTTTTATTTTTATTCTTATTTTATTTTTTTTAACAACAATCTATTTTTTTTATTTCTATTTTTGTTAATTAGCTCTTTTTTTTGTTTTTTTTTTAAATATTTGTTTTACTTTCTTTTAGAAAGTTTATTTTTAATATTTTTTGTTACGTTCTTTTCTTTTTCTTTTTTTTTACCTTTTTCTTTACTAATTATATATTTTTATAATAATTTTTTTATTCCACTTTTCTCTTCTCATTTTTTTTTCGATTCTTCATTTTTTCACGTTATTCTTTTTTAACGTTTTTTTTAATTTTCTGTTTCTGTTTTTAAAAAAAAATTCTGTTGTTTTTTTTTCTTTCGTTTTTTTTTATGCTTTCTTTTTTTTATTAATCTTTCGAATAATTTGTCTATTTTTTTTACCATAATTCTGTAAATAATATTATATACCTTCTAATTATATTTCATAGTGATACGAATTAGTGATCATCATCTTACGTTTATTCGAGAGGAAAACCATCTTATTTATCGAAATAATATATATAAAAAATAAAAGATGTTTTGTATAGCTTTTCCAAATTGCTAATTGCTTGAGCTTTAATTTGTTTTCTAATCCTATAAACTAACAAATATTATTTTTTTTTTAAAAAATAATTCTTAATCAAAAACTAGGCTCCAAGAAACATTAGCTATTAAATATCACAAAATAAATTTTGATATAAATTGCATCTAAAAAAAATAACAGACACTAATAATAATGCAAAAAAAAATGTATGATACATCTTTTATTTTATATTTATTTTTTGTTAGCAAGAAACATTTTCTTTTTGTTCCATTTTTCAGATCGAGAGAAAAAAAATCATAACATGCATACGGATTGATATTACATAATAATAACATACGATTCAAAGAACTTAATATTATTAGATTCAAATTTCCATACAACATTACATTTAAATAATGCGAGAACTTAGAGTTACCTCGCTGTGAAAATGGATATCATGGAAAATAACTTCTATGATTTACTGATTTGAGCCACGAATTTAGAACCACGACCAAAAACTCTAACTCTAACCTAATTATCAAATGAATAACTCACTTTTCTTCTCTTTGTGTTTGCTCTATATCTCTCTGTGTCTCAATTTGCCTCTGTGCGTTCTCTCTCTATATTTTCTTTTTTCAACTGAACGTGGGGTTATATAATATTTTTTGGGTGAGAATCTAGTGCTAATTTTAAAAACGTAGTGTAGTGGGATTAGGATTAAATTTAAAAATTAGTTAGAAAAATTGGGGTTGAGATAAGAATATAAAATAAATAAATAATAATAATAGCAAATTAACAAAATAAAAATAAATAAAAAATGTGTGATGTTTTTTAAAAAAACGTCCAAAGGAAAATAAATAAATAAATGGGATGAGATTTTTTTGGAAAATAAGTTAGGAAATTGGGAATAATTAGGATAAGGTAAAACAAATTTGAAATCTTTAGGACTCCTTTTTTCGTTTCTTTTTCAATACTTTTTCATAATATTTTCTATATTATTATTATTTTTAGACTAGATAATTAACAAATAACTTAAATTCCCAACTTCTATTATCAATTTTTTTTATTAAACTATAATTGATTTTATAATTTTTATTAATTTATAATTTGTTATTATTATTTTATTTTATTTTAAATATAACCCTTTTTAAATTGGTGTAAAATAAAAATTAGGTGTTCACAATGAACATAAGCCAAGTCATTTGGTAATTTCAGTTCATAGGCAACATTCCCTACTCGCTCTAAGATCTCATACGGACCTATATACGTCGGACTCAACTTCCCTTTCTTACCAAACCTCATCACCCCTTTCATTGGTGATATCTTCAGGTATAGATGATCACCTACCTTGAATTCAAGATCCCTCTTCCTGTCATCAGCATATGATTTTTCATGACTGTAAGTAGTAGGCAATATATCCTTGATCATTCTCACCTTCTTCACAGTCTGATGTATAATGTTAGGGCCAAGGATGGAAGACTCTACTACTTCAAACCACCCAACTGAGGTCCTTCATCTCCTGCCATACAGTGCTTCAAAAGGTGGCATCCTAATGTTCAATGGTATCTATTAGTATAAGAGAACTCAATCAGTGGAAAGTGATCATCCCAACTCCCCTTGAAGTCAATAACATATGCTCTCAGCATGTCTTCAAGGGTCTGAATGGTACACTCTGCTTGTCCATCCATCTAGGGATGAAATGGAGTACTGAGCTTCACCTGTGTACCCAAGCTCTTTTGGAAAGACCTCCAAAAGAGAAGTGAACTGGGTTCCTCTATCCGAAACGATAGATAAAGAAATCCCATGCCACCTCACTATCTCATCAATATACATCTTGGAATAATCTTCGGCCCTATAAGTAGAATTCATAGGTATGAAGTGGGAAGACTTAGTCATTCTATCAACAATGACCCAAATGGAATCATGCAGTCTTCTGGTCCTGGGCAGACCAACCACAAAATCCGTATTAATATCCTCCCACTTCCATGTCGGGATCTCAATTCGACTGGGTAAGAACTCCAGGTTTAAGGTGTTCCACCTTAACCTATTGCCAATTAGGGCACTCCTCCACAAACTTAGAAATGTCACGTTTTACACCTTCCCACAAATAGATCTCCTTGAGATCATGATAAATCTTGGTGGAACCTGGATGAATAGAATACCTTGAGCCATGAGCCTCTGCAATAATATTTAGACCTCTAATAATCATTATTGGGAAGACAAAATCTGCCCTAGTATCTAAGCACACCATCCTCCCCTAAGGAGAATGATTCATTCAGCTTACTCAACACTGAGTCTTTCAACTCCATGAGCACTGGGTCGAGATGTTGTTTATCTTTAACATCTATAACAAATGAAGATTCAGAACTGGAATAAACTGAAACACCCCCACTTGGTGTATCTACCAGTGGTACACCTAACCTAGCCGATTGGTGTACCTCTTTAACCAACTCCTTCTTCTCATCTTCAATATGAGACACACTGCCCAAGATTAATCGGCTCAACGCATCAACCACTACATTGGCCTTACCTAGGTGATAGTGGACATTCATGTCATAATCCTTGAGCATCTCTAGCCATCTACTCTGACGAAGATTCAATTCTCTCTGTGTGAAAACATACTGAAGACTTTTATGGTCAGTAAATACATCAACATGTACACCATATAAGTAATGTCTCCAAAGTTTTAATGCAAATACCACAGCAACTAACTCAAGATCATGGGTAGGATAATTCTTCTCGTGGATTTTCAACTGTCTTGATGCATATGCAATCACCTTGCCCTCGTGCATAAGAACACATTCCAAATCTACTCGGGAAGCATCACAGCATACCACAATACCCTACACCACTCCTCGATAATGTAAGAATTGGGGATGAAGTGAGTCAATCCTTGAGCTCTTGAAAGCTCTTTCACAAGTTTCAGACCACTCAAATTTCGCCTTCTTCTTTGTTAAAGTTGTCAATGGAGCAACAATAAAGGAAAATCCCTCATCAAACCTGCGATAGTAATTAGCCAAACCGAAGAAACTCCGGATGTCTGTAGGAGTGAGGGGTCTCGGCAAATTCTTTATTGCCTCATTCTTTTTCGGATCAACCTCTACACCCTGGTCGGACACAACATGACCAAGGAAGGTCACTAATCTAATCCAAAACTCACATTTGCGGAATTTTGCATACAACTGATGTTCCCTGAGTACTTGCAATGTCATTCTCAAATGCTGTTCATGCACTTCTATGGTCTTAGAGTATATGAGGATGTCATCTATGAATACTATGACAAAAGAATCAAGGTACTCATGGAAGACCTATTCATAAGGTCCATAAACGTGGCTAGTACGTTAGTGAGACCAAATGACATGACAAGAAACTCGTAATGACCATATCTGGTACAGAAGGCAGTCACAGGAATGTTTTCTTCTCTCACTCGTAGCTGGTGATACCCTGACCGGAGATCTATTTTAGAAAAGAAACTTGAACCTTGGAGTTTATCAAATAGATCATCAATTCTGGGAAGAGGTTATTTGTTCCTTAGAGTGACTTTTTTTACTTGCCGATAATCGATACACATTCTAAGCGTTCCATCCTTTTTCATAAAGATTAACACTGGAGCACACCATGGGGATATTCTCGGCTGGATAAAGCCCTTATCAAGTAGATCTTTTAACTGCAACTTCAACTCTTTGAGTTCAGCTGGAGTCATTCTATAGGGAGGAATGGAAATCGGTTTGGTGTTGGGATCTAAGTCAACACAAAAATCAATTTCGCGTTTAGAAGGATTTCCTGGTAAATCATCCGGAAAGACATCTTGAACTCATTCACTATAGACATAGAGTCTATGGAAGAAAAATCATGCTCTAAGTCATTGACTCTTACTAAGTGGTATAAATACCCGTTACCTAGCATCTTATTGGCTTTGAGATTGAAACTATTTGGCTTGATGGATTTGAACCACGCCCTTTCCGTTCCAGCCCTAACTCATTAGGAAACTGACATCTTACTACCCTGTTTCGATAGTCTATGGTAGAATAAAATTTATGGAGCCAATCCATACCCAAAATCATATCAAAGTGAAGCATGGATAATTCTAGTAGGTCAGCATAGGTGACTTTATCAAGAATATTTATTGGACAATCTCTATATACTCTTTCAGCTCTAATGCTGTCTCCTATGGGAGTACTAACTAGAAAAGTCTCAAACAAAATCTCAAGGAAACAAGTCAAATTCACTAGCTACTAAAGGAGTAACAAATGACAAAGTGGATCCTGGATCTAACAATGCATACACAGTAAAAGAGAAGACATGCAACGTACTAGTGACCATATCAACTGACTTCTCCTGCTCCTCTGTACCTTCCAAAGCATAGAATTTGTTCCTCTTGGGAGGCTCGGCTGCAGCAGTAGGATTAGGACGAGGCTGAGTATCTGCCTTGGCCTGATTCCTCACCTGTGGGAAGACCTTGACCATATGTTCACTCTTGACGCACCCATAAAAGGCATTAGTACCTACCAGGCACTCACCTCCATGCAAACGACCACACTTATCACACGTCTTACTGTTACGCTGGGCATTTCTATCGCTGCCCTTCTTGGGGCCAGACTTTCCCTTGTTGCATTATTGTTCCTGGAAGGAGTAGGATTACCTGAGTGCCGGTTCCCCTTCTTGAACTTGGTCTGTCCTAAACACCAAATGAACTCCTACCAGTGCTAGAACCATCCTGATCGAGGGCCTAGGCTTCTTGCCTTCTCGACCTCTCTTTCTCCAACGACTCTCCTCCACCTGGTGTGCATGTACCATCAACCTACCAAGGTCCATGTTATCAAGAAACATGGCTGCCCGACATTCCCGCTCCTAATCCTCCGATACACCAATCACAAACCTTCTCATCTCATCCCTGCTATTGGACACCAGGGAAGAAGCATATTTGCGAAGCTTAGAAAATTTTAAGGAGTATTCCTTGGCTTATATACCTCCCTGTCGTAGGTTGATGAACTCTTCAACCTTATCCTCTCTTTTCTCTCTCGGAAAGAACCTCTCCAGGAATGCAGTCTTGAGAATGTCCCATGTGATAGGGACTTCTCCTGGTGCTCGGCCATCTGCCCATATTTTGTACCACACCCGAGCCACATCTTTGAGTTGATATGCAGCCAACTCAGCCTTCTCCTTTTCATTAACACCCATAGCACAGAGAATTTGTAGATGTCATCCACAAACTCTTGGGGATACTCATTAGTCTTGGACCCGCAGTAGACTGGAAGATTAATTCTAGTGAAGTCCCTTTGTCT
The DNA here is from genome assembly GCF_001406875.1 of Solanum pennellii. Lineage (NCBI taxonomy): Eukaryota > Viridiplantae > Streptophyta > Magnoliopsida > Solanales > Solanaceae > Solanum > Solanum pennellii. The sequence continues at coordinate 11,667,025 of NC_028638.1, read as the reverse complement.
GCTAGCCAAGGTGCTAGCATGTGGGTTCTCTCTGGGAGCACCCTCTCTAGTGGCCTGGGCTGTGATAGCCTGTGCCTGAGTAGTGATGGCTTGGGCCATCTGAACTAGTGGTTCTCTTACTTCTCCATCCGTCAACACAGCTAGGTTGACAGGCACTTGCACTCCAGCAGCTGGGGCTTGAGAAGGAGCTTAGTTTCCCCCAACAGCTGCTTCTTCGACTCTTCTGTATGCGTTTCTCCTTGTGTTTATTTTCTACACGTATACATAAGAAGAAAGTTAGATACTAGAATGACACAAAATGTCAACACTCTAGATAGCACGATAAAGAGTAGAAGAAGGGAAAATTCCTAACATCACAAAGTCTCTAAGTCATGATTGTGGTGCACTTCACAACCATAAGTTAGAAACTACGCAATGTGGTTGTGTTGAGCCTTAGTTCCTAGGTAATTTAACCTCATGCTATGATACCAAGTTTGTCACACCCGGATTCTGTAATCCAAATGCAACCAGCGTCATTAACCTTTCATAGGTTGCAGACAAGCCTCTTCTTAGCTTTCATCACAATCATATAGTTAAATTTGCGGAAAATTTAAAACTTTTAGAACAGAATGAAGTATACATAGACTTCATATAATTACTATATAGAGTGATATCCTAATAATCTCAAACTAAACAACCATCTACAATCGATTAAACAATTCAAATAAAAGAATCAATATATCATAACAGTTTGCCAAACGGCCTTAATACAAAACTTTGAATAAAATGTTGGAAATGAAACGCTAGGGAAAACATCCACTAGATGTGTCTAATGTACTAAGCTGGAATAATAAATGTAGCATCCTCGAACTCAATAGGACATACCAAAGTCTGGAGATTGCTAATCCAAACCGCTTCAACGAGTCTCCAATATTCTCTCTAACCTGCGCCTATAAAAATAGTAATAGCATAAGGTTAGTACACACTTGTACTAAGTATGGGTATATGCATATATACACGTAAGGACTATGCATGATCAAGGAAAGCTCTTCCTATAACAACATGCCATGTCTGGAAATTGAAATCACTAGACTTTCTTAATTCGTTATTTGTTTATCATGGTATGAATATGACATATTTTAATGAATTCAAAGCACACAACTAATTTTCTCCATAAACATAAGACCTTAGAATCATGAACATAATTTTAGAACAACTTGAACGAAAAATTATGTCTTCCAGACTTTATTTTATTTTTCAGTCTTTTCTTCTTTTTGATGTCTAGTTAAAATATCTCCATTGATCCTATGTTTTACTTACAAGTGCAATGATTCATTATAGTCCCATACCTACAATGAATCAAGTAAGTAATCCAAGAGATTAAGGAAATGATTTAACTACAATTTGGGCATGAAATCTTTATTGGCTATGCCTATTGTTTGATGATTTACATGATTTGAAGAAGATATTGTTGGCTATGCCCATTATTTTATCATTTGCATGATATAAATATTACGGGGCATTGATTAGCTATTACGTTTTGCTCCCTTTATTGACATAATATAAGAAGTCATTATAAGCCAATCTTTATTGGCTATGTCCATAACTTGTTAAAACTTCATTCTTATCAAAACTTATGATTTATTTTTTGTTGAGCTCTTGCTTTCTTATTTAACTTTGAACTTACATTTATTCTTCTTTCTTTGTTACTTTCTTCAAGAGATCTTTAGTATTAAGATCATGTGAGGTAACATGAAATTCAGTGTCTGTCCCATGATACGCTCAAACTTACTTCTCAAATAAGAAGTAATGCGGTCGTGTCAAGTAAATAACCAACTAGTGAGGTTGGGATCGTTCCCACGAGGAAAATAGTTTAGACTTAACTTCAATCTATTATTACTTTTGTTTAGTCAATTACTTCCTTGGAAAGTAAAAACAATAAAAGGGGTTTTTTATTTCTAAATGAATGAAAATAACTAACGAAATTGAAAGAGACACTTAACAGCTTTGAATGTTGGAGTTTAATCAATTAATCAAAGTAACTAGGGTTTACGTGTTCCCCACAGGTTCATAACTTGATAATTCTAACTATAACATTTCTTTCCTAGTATTTTGCATGCAAAGTGATAAGTTATGTATTACTAAATCCTTGGTCCGGCATCTAGAAAATTTCACTCTGTACCTTGGTCCGGCTACGTGTGTTGCTACCCTAACCCTTATCTTTACCTCATATTAAGCATCGTATTCGATATTTGACTAAGTTATTACCTCGTACCAATCAATACTAGCCTATTAGATAGTATACACTAAATCTATGTTGATAATTCTTTTCCTATTATCTACCTCCTTGGTCCGGCAAGTAGCATTAAGGCGAGTTCTAACGTTGTCCATCCGTTAAAAAGACTTCTAAGCGAAAGAATTATTAATACATGCAAGACACTATTCTAGAATTGTTGTTTTAGTTAGGTTTTACCTCATTATTTGCCTATGGTTCCCACAACCCTTGTTATGGAGTTTAGTTACCCATAGTCATAATGACGATATTCAAATATATTATATAAGAATTCATGTACTTACTTCAATGAGAAAGAGTAAAATCCNCCGTAACCCCACACTTGGTCAGACTTCCCCATCTTCCTTCAGCAGCTGCACTACGCTGCCACCTACGGACCGTCACAAGCACGACGGAACGTCACAAGCTCCGTAGGTGGTCTCTTCTGCATTTCTTCGCTCAAAATCTCCGCATTCATCTTTGGACAAATTTCCTGCAAATAAAGAGAAACTTATATAAAAATTAGCACAAAAAGGATTTTGGACACACTAAACTTAAGGAAAATTAATAATACCGTGAAACCACGGTATATCATCCCACACCGAAAAGGGGTGGTTCACCGATCAAAGTGAACTAGATCATGTGAGTTGACATGAAATCTAGTGTCTGCCCTACACCAAAAAGGGGTGGTTCACCGGCTAAAGTGAAACCAAGTCCAGTGTCTTCCCCACACCGAAAAGAGGTGGTTCACGGCAAAAGTGAAAGCGAATACTTTCTTGATCATTTGATCGACATATATCATGTGAGCTAAACATGAAATCCAGTGTCTGCCCCACACCGAAATGTGGTGGTTTCACCAGCCAAAGTGAAACCGCATACTACCTAGCTCTCTTACATGTGTTTGCACAAGCTCATTGCTAGTCTATTGGTGCTTTTCTCAATTCCTTTTTCTTTATAACTTTTAGAGATGACTCAAACATTATTGAAGCTTTCTTCTAGTTATGAGGTTTACTTAACTCTATGGATGACTTCTCATCCCTTTCTTTACTCGATGAAATGTGAATTTAACCTTAATTATAATCTTTGTGTTAATGAGACTTGTCTCACGATTATTATCACCCTTTTATGTGAGTATCTTTAATATTATCATTTAGGTGCAAGTGAGACTTGTCTAGCTTCCTTTAACACCTCATTCTGGTCAACTTCATAACTCATAAGCTCTTAGTTATGTCATTATTCATCTTATCTTTCTCAATGTCATTTGGTATCCTTATACCATTCTTTATGAAAGTTATAAACTTAATCAAATGTACTACTGTATTCATAGGTCATTTAGATAGGGTATTTTGCGACTGGTCCTAATGATTGGCATACCCTTGGTTATGAATTCATTGAGTTACATTGGTCATGATTAATTTGTTATAATTTATTCATTAGCCAATTTTATATTATATTTTGGAAATAACATTGTAAGATAATTTATTGGCATAGACTAAACTTTCACATATTATGGGAAGCTAGAATATTGTTAGCCAATTTATTGGAATAGGCCAAACTTTCACTAAACAACGGTCATGAGAACATCATTAGCCAAGTAAATTAACTTCAAGTATATACTATAGTAATCTCATCATGTTAAGCAGCCAACTTTTTGTATTTGATTAGCTTATAGAACAATTCACTGTTTAGTTTGGCTAAGCCAATAAATTAATTTGGCATTGAAGGTTCATTAACTAGATTTGATTCTCATTCTTATTTGTTCTTTTAAAAATTACATTCCAAACCCTTACAAAGATATCTACTGTAAAACACAAATAGAACTTCAAAATCTTCATCCTTATCAACAATATATTGAATTTCATAAACAACTTATAACAATTTCATCTTCTCGAACACAATTGGGCATTTATTATATGGATCTAACCTATAGGGTACGATCGATATTATTAAATCATAGAAACCTACACATAATTATTAGTTAGCTATACATACCAACAACATGTTCGAGATTACATCTACATACTATTGGGATCAAAAACAAGGATAACTAAGGAGATGGACATTCAACAATGTCATTGGAAAAAACCCTAGTTTCGATATTCTTGAATTCATAAAGCGTTTGAAAAGCCTCTTGGGGAAAGGAAACCAAGAGAGAAAACCCATATATTATATATAATTGAATCTACAAAAATCACCTTGCACGAAAACCTTGAAGAATACCTTGAAATCGCCTAAGAGAACTTTTGTTTTTACTCCCTATTGCTCACTGTTTTGAGTCGTGAGTTTCTAGTGTTTAATCGTGAGTCTAAGTCTTAGGAACTGACATTGACTAATTCAAATTAGTCTTATAAACTTAATTAACTAAATAAATTTAGCTAATTACCAAAACGGCCCTCCTAAATTGAAAAATAGGAGAGCATTTGACTTAGTCAAATCTAAAATTTTCCTAAGTGTCTATGCCTAGTTTGTGAATTTTCAATAATAAATTAAGTTGCTAATTAAATTAATTAAGGGACATAGGGTAATTACTAAAGTACCTCTAAGTCATTAGGACCATAACTAACCCTTTTGGACCATCCTAGGTTAGGTACTAGGATCATTCTTTAGTTAATTAATAAGTTAGTGTCACCCAGTTAGGTCTTGGGTTGTCGGGTGCAATAGTTAGTTTATTTTTGTTTTTTCTAGGTTAGTTAGCTAGTTAGGTCAGTTAGTTAGAGTCTAGAGTTGGTTAGGGAGTTAGGCCCCACATGGGGAGACCCGTTCGCGCGCCTGCCCCTAACCACCCTAACCGAATTCGGTTAGGTTGGTCACCTGCCCCCCCTTGGTCCGTTACACTTTGGAATGTTTACTTATTATCCCAAGGGTCTTCATAATGTCCTTGGGCATGCTTAATCTACATGATCATTTTAAGTGGTCATGTGCTATGGTACCTAGGCTTGACACTTGGATGCCTCATACATAATGTGTTAAGTTGAGAATCATATTTTTTAGCTTAGGGTCTTGATTGTAGGTACAATTCTTAAACAAGCTTGGATTATATTTCAAATACTTGTGTATACATAGAAAATTGGCTAACACCCTTAAGCCAATATTCTCCAACATTCCTAATATTACTAAATATTGGGCATTGGGATGTCTATGTACCCCAATACATATCCCTACAATCTAATAGACTCTTCACTAGGCAGGTACATTTTCTGGAATGTTACACAAACTTCAGCTTCATTTGAGTCAAATTTCTTAAAGGAGAAGCAATAGATGCAAATCCATCATAAAACCTTCTAAAGTACCCGGCAAGACCCAAGAAACTTCTTATGCTGGTGGGAGTCAAAGGTCTAGGTCAATTTCAAAGCGCATCTGTCTTCTTCGGATCAACCTCTACACCCTCACCAAAGACAACATGGCCAATAAAAGTAACTGACCTCAACTAAAATTCACACTTGCTAAGGCCAATCTCAAATGACTCTCACACATTTTCGTTCTTAGAGTATATCAAAATATTATAAATGAAAACAACCACAAATGAGTCTAGGTAATCTTGAAAAACTCTATTCGTTAGGTCCATAAATACTGCCGGGGTATTTGTCAACCCAAAAGACATCACCAGAAATTCATATAGACCATATCTAGTTCAAAAATCCGTTTCGGGAACATATTCTTCTCTCACCCTAAGTTGGTGATATTCAGACCTTAAGTCAATCTTGGAAAAGTATCTAGCACCTTGGAGTTGATCAAATAGATCATCAATCCGAGGGAGAGGATACTTGTTCTTTATAGTGACTTTATTGAGTTGACAATAATCAATGCACATCCTAAGGGACCCATCCTTCTTCTTCACAAACAAGACCAGAGCACCCCATGGAGAAATACTAGGTTGAATGAAACCCTAGTGTAGTAAATCTTTGAGTTGGACCTTCAACTCTTCCAATTCGGCTGGAGCCATCCAGTATGGATGAATTGAAATGGGGTTCGTATCCGGTAATAAGTCAATGCCAAAGTTGATTTCCCTTTCGGGAGGAATTTTGGGAAGGTCGAAGGTCATTAGGAAAAACCTCTGGAAATTCCCTCACTACGGGGACTGACTCAATAGGAGGAGCTTCACATTCTAGATATTTAACCCTCACCACATGGTATCGACAACCCTTGGCTATCATCTTACAAGCTTTCAAGCAACAAATGATTTGACCCCTTGGCATAGAATTCCCTCCCTTCCACTCTAAAATGGGTTCATTTTGAAATTGAAGATTCACTACCCTCGTTCTACAATCTATGGAAGAAAAACAAGCATGGAGCCAATCCATACCCAAAATGATAGTAAAATCAAACATGTTATGTTCTACCAAATCAATAAGAGTAACTCTATTGGGCAACATTACAAGACATTTCCTATCGACTCTCTTTGCAATTACCGAGTCAACCATTGGGGTACAAATTAAAAAGGGTTCAATCAAAACATTGGAAAGTATAAAAAACTTCCTAGATACCAAAGGTGTAACAAAAGAAAGGGTAGCACCAGGATCAAATAGAGCATAAACATTAATAGAGAAGATTTGTAACATACCGGTCACTACATCATGAGAGCTCTCTTGTTCACCCCTAGCCTTGAGTGCATAAAATGGTTCCTTTATGGAGCTTCAAAGCTGAGACTTCTTTATTGAGTTGGGCTACTCCCCTTTCCTTTACTCTTAACATTAGGACAATATTTCACTATATGGCCACTTTTTCCACAACTATAGCAACTATTCATTCTAACAAGGCATTCACCCACATGTTTCTTACCACACTTTCCACAAGTTGGTCTTTATCTTGGTGGAACAACATTTCTCCCCTTTTGAGATTTTGGGTTAGACATCCTATCATTGCGAGTCTTGGAGAAATTTGAAGGAACTTGGTTTGAAAAACTCTTCTTGAACTTAGGCTTGTCTTGAGTGTCAAACCTACTCTTAGAAGAACCACTCTCAAAAACCTTTCTTTCTTAGCTTCTCTATTCTTGTTCTTTAGACGACTCTCCTCTACTTGTTGTGCATGAACCATAAATCTAGAAATATCCATGTATTCATGAAGCATAGCCGCACGACATATTTCTTCAAGATCTTTGGACACGCCCGTTATATAATGGCTCATTTCTTCCCCTATCATATGAAACCAAAGAGGAAGCATATTTTGGACGACTTAATGAGCTTTAAGGAGTATTCTTTAACACTCATACCTCCTTGACGAAGTTTCCTCTACCTTAGCTTCCCTTTGATCCCGTGGGAAGAACCTATCAAGAAGACCTTTTTGAAGATCTCCTAAGTGATGGGACCACTTCTCAATGCCCGGCAATCCTTCCATTGATTGTACCAGATTTGAGCCACATCCTTTAGTTGATAGGCGGCAAGCTCGGACTTTTCAATAGTACTCACCCCCATAGAAAACAATATCTTATAGACCTCATAAACGAAGTCTTGGAGGTCTTCATCAACTTCAAATCCAAAGAAAATAGGAGGATTTATCCTTGTAAAATCTCTCAAATGGGTAGCCATAGTACTAGCATGTTGGTTCTCTCGAGGTACAACCTCCCAGTTAGCTTGTGTCGTCATGGCTTGAGCTTGAGTAGTGATACCTTTGGACATAAGGAGAAGGTTTGCGCTTACCTCACCATCCGTCATGGACGGATGATTTACCGGAACTTGATCATCAATAGCAACTTGTTGTTGAGGAGGAACACGATTGCCTTGGAGAGGAGCTCCCGCATTAGCAATCTCTTCTTTCACTCTTGTAGCAGTTTTCCTTCTTGTTTTCATAGCCTATAACCACAAAAAATGGATTAGATGATAAAAGACACATAGTGTCAAGGCTCTAAAGGCACAACATATGATTACAAAGAAAAGAGATTTTTCTTAAGGAACACCAACTCTTTGCTAAGTATAACAAGTGTGAATTTTGGTTGAGATCGATTGTGTTTCTTGGTCATCTCTAATGAGGGTGCAGAGGTGGATCCGAGAAAGACAAAAGCTGTTAAGAATTGTCCTAGACCATTGGATCCAACTGATATTAGAGTTCTTGGGTCTAGCCGGGTACTATAGAAGTTTTGTCGATGGGTTTGCGTCTATTGAATCTCCTTTGACAACTTCAACCCAAAAGAAAGTGAAGTTTTAGTTGTCAGAGGCTGGTGAAAGAATCTTCCAAGAGTTGAAAGATATTCTTACCTCCGCTCCAGTGTTGGCTTTATCGGAGGGTACCAAGGGTTTTGTAGTGTATTGAGACACTTCCCAAGTGGGTTTGGGTTGTGAATTTATGCAGCATAGTAAGGTGATAACTTATGACTCTAAGAAACTCAAGGTTCATGAGAAGAACTACCCAACTCATGATATTGAGTTAGCGGCCGTGGTGGTTGCCTTGAAAATATGGAGGCATTATCTTTACGAGGTACATGGAGATGTATATACCGACCACAAGAGTCTTCAATATGTCTTACTCAAAAGGAGTTGTGTCTCCAACAAAGAACATGGTTGAAATTATTGAAGGATTATTATATGAGTGTTCTCTACCACCCCGGCAAGGCTAATGTTGTGGCGGATGCTCTAAGTCATATGATTATCACATCCCCTAGACGTAATCGACGTCCCCGTCCTCGGAGAGGACTAGGTCTAGCCTCTTAGCATTCACCATTACATTAATAGGTTAGAAATGGGGAAAATTTAAAAATTTTCATCTACAGTACTTCATAGGTTTAGACCTCTCGCTTACACATAATATATTCATATTGAGTATACGTAGACATTTCGTATAAGAAGTTTACATAGGCTTCTACTTTTATGGCACACACACACACACACACACTTATATATATATATATATATATATACACACACACACACACACACACACATACATATACATAACATAGTCTCAAAAGGGATGTCTCATATTAAACAATCTAAATGGAGTCAACTCAACATGGGCATAATCCCTTACACAATGTATAAACGCTACATAGGGCTTACAACAATATCTTGGAACAAGTAGAATGAGATGATCGTCTTTAGACTACAACAAAGACCATAGCTAGATTAATAACAAGAAATCATCCTCGGACTTGAGGACATACCCACACTTGGAGAATGATTCCAATCCTTCCTTCAAAAGTGGTCACAAACCCTTCAACGACCGTAACCTAAAATGTTGGGGAAAGAGGGAGAAATGAGGTTAGATAATCACTTGTACTAAGTATGGAATTATATGCACATAGAACATAGAAATCATGCTAAAAATTGACATTTCATGAAACCATGCTAATTTACTTTGGAAATACCTTATTCACATTCCAGAAACAATACAAGTCAATAATAACATATTCCTTAAGTCAAGACCACGTACATTACAAGACCAACAATAGCAACTCTAGTCAAGTCAACATTCATATCAACATAATTGAGCACATAATCAAAACAACTCTATCATCAAGTTATAAACTCTATCATCAAGTTATAGTACAACAAGCATGTATAAGAGTTCATTACATCATAACCTAAGAAAGACTATTACTCATGAACCCCCGTTAAGTCCATTAGTGCAATGACTAAGTAAGACCCCATATCCTCACTCACCCAAGTAATCCGAACAAGAACCATTATCAATGTCCAACTTTACATACTATATCTTAGAATAGACATCATCACACTTTAGCAGTAGAGACCAACTACATGTTCATAAGTGAAACCAATATCACATAGTGTCATTAACATGTAAGATAAACATATATATATAT